>NC_092687.1:44925961-45226288 GCF_964275005.1 Diadema setosum | reverse complement strand
TTGGTGGTGGTGGATGTACAGTGTATATACATTATGTTTACATGGTATTTAGGTAGCTTTCGTAGATGTGCCACGTACCTTACTAGGGCTGTTCATCGAAGAAATAAACACAAAATCTACACAATATGTGGACTGCTCATAACAGAGGTTTGGTGTCAGTTTTCCATCAACTCAACGTGCCAGTGTCTCCTGCCATTGCCGCTGGGCAAGCTGTGGTTAATCATAATGAGGTAGGCCTGTTCCATAGGTTAAAGACACGATATGGTAAACTCACCGTTTGCAAAAATGTTAGCCACGTTACCCAGATGGGACCCACGGTGTACCTATATGTGCCATCTTGGATCTCCCATATGGGTCCCATGTAAATCTTGGGTGCAAATTCCTAGGGGCCCCATATATGCATACGCATGTGGGACCCATGGTGAAACCCCATCTGAAGCCCATATGGGGAACCCACATGGTGCCCACATATTTACCACATACATATACCAAGATGGGTCCCATTGGGACCCCATATGGGTCATTTTGGATTGCCCATATGGGTCCCATGTAAATCTGCAAAATACTAGGGGCTCCATATGGGCATACCCATGTGGGACCCATGATGAAACCCCACCAAAAGCCCATATAGGATAACCCACACAGTGCCCACATATTTACCACATACGTTGCCCAGATGGGTCCCACAAGGAACCCATATGTGTCATTCGGGATCGCCCATATGGGTCCCATGTAAATCTTAGGTGCAAAATCCTAGGGGCCCCATATGGGCATACCCATGTGGGACCCATGATGAAACCCCACACAAAGCCCATATGGGATAACCCACACAGTGCCCACATATTTACCACATACGTTGCCCAGATGGGTCCCACAAGGAACCCATATGTGTCATTTGGGATTGCCCATATGGGTCCCATGTAAATCTTGGGTGCAAAATCCTAGGGGCCCCATATGGGCATACCCATGTGGGACCCATGATGATTTCCCAGCTAAAGCCCATATGGGAAAACCCTCATAGTGCCCACATATTTACCACATACATTACCCACATGGGCCCCGGCGGGAACTCATATGGGTCCCGTGTAAATCTTGGGTGCAAAATCCTAGGGGTCCCATATGGGCATACCCATGTGGGACCCATATTCAAACCCATATTGGGCCCACATGCAACCCATATGGGCATGTTACCTGGGTTGTTATATCCGCAACCAATACACACAGTACGCTACACACGAAATTGCATATAATATGACTAAAATATGGAATCCACTTTTCAATTTCTCTGAAAAGTATTTGAATAATAACGATTACTCCAATTCTTTGAAGGTCGGTAAGGAAGCGGTTACAAAAATGTAACCGATTTCATCTCAGTTTCAGTCGGAGAAGAAGAAGGTTTTCCGTAGATGGAAATATCGCATAATTACGGTCGGAAGTCTCTACAAACTTGTCGTTTCGCAGCAGAGCACGTCGCTACAAAGAGCTACACCCAGGGAGGTGGGAAGAGACCCTAGCAGTGCCGGCTGGATAGTATGATGAGGTGCATATAGCATATCGTAGCCAAGGTATAGTCTTCTTCTAGACGCTGAATAGTACCGAACCGCTACCACTGATTTATGTGTCGAAATAAAGTGGCCGTTGGGGGTGGTCTTCAATATCCCGTCGCTCGTTGCAAATGGAAAATGGAAAAACGAATATCGAACCGATATCCTGTTTTCCATTTCCTATTTTATGAAATATTGAGAAAATAGGATTTTGAGTCATTTTCCGCCATTTCATAATAATGAAACACGGAAAACAGGATTTCAGAGCAAATCCATTATCCCGTGTTCCACTTTCAGTTGAAAATAGGATATCGATATTTTATTCATTTTCCCGTTGAAATAGCAGACGGGCGACGGGATTTCCACGCAATATTCGATTTTCCGTCACCAGTTGTCGACCGGTCACTGAATGGTACTTTAATACCCTGATTCTCCCCCCCCCCCCCTTAATTTCCAAAGCGAAAAAATACAGCCACAAACGGCACTTTGGGGACTGTAAAATGTCAAAATTTTCAAACTCGCTCGCTTCGCTCGCTCGCATTCAATTGTTATGCCATTCTCCTGATGTTGCATGCTGCCAGTAATTGCCAGCAGTTGTGCCCGGTGCGCCCCCCCCCCTTAATTTCCAAATCGAAAAATATAGCTACAAACGACAGTTTTGGGACTGTAAAAAGTCAAAATTTTCAAGCTCACTCGCTTTGTTATGCCATTCTCCTGATGTTGCTGCTAGTAACTGCCAGTAGTTTTCGCCCGGTGCGCCCCCCTTAATTTCCAAAGCGAAAAAAATACAGCCACAAACGACAGTTTGGGGGACTGTAAAATATCTAAATTTTCAAGCTCACTCGCTTCGCTCGCTCGCATTTAATCGTTATACCATTCTCCTGATGTTGCTACCAGTAATTGCCGGCAGTTGCGCCCGGTGTGCTCCCCCCCCCTTAATTTCCAAAGCGAAAAAATACAGCCACAAACAGCACCTTAGGGACTGTAAAATGTCAAAATTTTCAAACTCGCTCGCTTCGCTCGCTCGCATTTAATCGTTATGCCATTCTCCTGATGTTGCTGCCAGTAATTGCCAGCAGTTGTGCCCGGTGCGCCCCCACTTAATTTCCAAATCGAAAAATATAGCTACAAACGACAGTTTTGGGACTGTAAAAAGTCAAAATTTTCAAGCTCACTCGCTTAGCTCGCTCGCATTTAATCGTTATGCCATTCCCCTGATGTTGCTGCCAGTACCTGCCACAGTTGCACCCGGTGCGCCCCCCTTAATTTCCAAAGCGAAAAAATACAGCCACAAACGGCAGTTTTTGGACTGTAAAATTTCACAATTTTCAAGCTCGCTCGCTCCGCTCGCTCGCATTGAATCGCTATACCATTCTCCTGATGTTGCTGTCAGTGATTGACAGCAGTTGCGCCCGGTGCGGCCCCCCTTAATTTTCAAAGCAAAGAAGTATATCTACAAACGGCAGTTTTTAGACTGTAAAAGTATTATGTCAAAATTTTCAAGCTCGCTCGCTCCGCTCGCTCGCATTTAATCGCTATGCCATTCTCCTGATGTTGCTGCCAGTGATTGACAGCAGTTGCGCCCGGTGTGCCCCCCCTTAATTTCCAAAGCGAAGAATATAGCTACAAACTGTCAAAATTTTCAATGTAAAAATATTTCACCGTGGGAGGGGGAAACCCCTACCATACCCCCCCCCCCTCACTTGCTTCGCTCCCTCACGATCTCATAACCGCTCCCCCTATAAGATCAAATCCTGTCTCCGCCGGTGATAGGCCCAACTATTTAGTAGGCCTTCGCAATGATGTCGCACAGGCGGAGCAAGACCTGAAATACCACGATTTAGTCATTCAATAATATATTTTGAATATTTCATTTTCTATTGTTTTTTTTTTAAAGAAGAAAAAACAAAAATTTCACCAAAAGTGTGCGCCAGATCGCTGAATTTCAGGTTTGAAAATGCAAAATCTTCCTCGTGTGGGAGAGGGATACACCCCCCCCCCCTACACACCATCTCCCCGTTCGGTCGCTCCGCTCCCTCTCATATTATTTCAAAAACAAAAAATGTCTTCATACTTTTAAGGTCTGATTTTCCGCCGCAAGTCATCTGACAAGCAAAAAAAAAAAAAAGCAACAACAAGAACAAAAAGTCGTCATTATTTTTGCTGCCACTTTCCTCCCACTTTATATTTCATGCAAAAGAGTGGGACATCCGATCCCTGTAAAGTGTGCGTGTGGGGGGGGGGGCACCAAGCTTCCCCCCCCCCCCCCCCCCAAGGCTGCGCCGGTCCGGTTATGTATAGACGGGCTTGTAATCGTGGTGATGGTGACCATCCCCCCCCCCCCCCCCACTCCTCAGTACGGATTTACGCCGTTGCCATGACAATAAATTGTTAGACCTTTCTTGTGTCATAATGTTATCCATCAAAATTACTAATCTCACCACCTATATGATCGTTAGTTGAACACAACGTATCTCAGGTACTTATTAAAAAAAGCTTTTAGTTAACAAATATAAAAACACCAAACCATACCATACCAAACAAAGAAATGGTAGCCAGACATATAATTCCGCGGCAGTGATCCCTGCCATCGGACCATAATGTCAAGTCTTGTACAAATGGATTATGACGGATTAAATGCCTTCATTCCTCTGATCAAGCTAATTAACCCATTCTTCTGTTGCTTTTGATAAGGAAGTTGTGTAGTCTAGTTGTTCGGTCGAAAACCTTCTTGTTGATGTTATCATTATCATGATACTAATACATGTTCAAAAATGGCGAGTTTACAGGGTGAATATAACCATGGACCTACTAACGAATGGACTTTCAACGAAAGCTACCACTTTGGAGTATGACTACGAGATCCGCCGCCAACTGACTATGCGCATCTCAGTGAGTACATACAGGTGTCTCTAAAATGATGATTGAATAATCATGCATCCTCACTGACAAAAGAACTGCTTCCCTTATTCTGGTCTTATTTGGCTGCAAACTTCAGAACATGACTGATTTCGTTCCATTGGACTGGAAATTACCGATTCGCTCACTAGCGCTCACACATATGACTTTGCCTGATAGTAAGACAGAGATATCCCCTTGCCTTGCTATCTGTTTTTACTCTGGAAAAATGTGAGAAAAAGGTGGGATATGAGATAACAAGTCATGATCAATGTAATAGCTAAAAACTTAGCTATCCCTTCAAAAGTACCTGCATTTAGCTAATGAAAATGTCTGAGCGGTGATACATACCACAACTGCACATGCATTTTCCTTGATTTAAATCATTTGTTTTCTTCTTTGCATTTAGTTCATAGATTTTTCAAAGCTGCTTTGTGTTTTTTCCCCCAGCTTGTCTGCGGCGGATTTCATAAGATCAAAGCAGAGAAGAATGTTCAAAATGCTTTTGTGACAGTTTTTACAAAGACAAAGGCACGCATTAATTAAGGAAATGATGACCGTCCATGTGTACAATTTTATATATAGTAAGTCCATGATATAACATTTCATCAATTTTTCCACTTTCTATAGCTTAGAAAAAAAAAAGAAAAAATGTAAGTGGGCATATTTAAAATACTACATGATAACACAAGGTCCCTGGAACGTGTCGGACCCCCAATTTTATGTAATAAATGTGATGGGTAGAGCTTGGTTACATCCGGGCTTCTTTAGGAGGTATGGAAGTATCCTCCTTTACATTTCTTATTTATCGATATTAATTTTCTTAGGGAGGGAGGTTGCAAGAGATCAGGTGGCTGCAATAATGCTCTATTCTAAAGTTAAATCAACACTAAATACGTAAGATTCTGTACGAAAATTAGCAATTCTGTATACATTCAATATGATATGATATGATATTTGAATGAATAATATTTGTGTGTAGGCACTCGTTTCAAGCATTCTTGTTTGGGTTTAAACCACTTCTTATTTTCTCACACTGTGGTGCAAATGAGCAGCAGTTCATCGAAGACTTGACGTCCATCCAGAAGGAAGCTTGAATGGTATCCACCGAGTGTTCTGGTCTACCAAACGATGGCGCCTTTATGACATCTTTGAGCAGGCGATATATCCTAGGGGATTCGAATCCATTCCTAGAGGAACAAAGCAGTGTACCTCAACCCAGTCTGGTGAATACGATGATGACACGTTCTCACACTCAACTGGTCCAGGTGGAGTGATTACATCGACGTATACATCTACGACTTCATGATCTATTTCACCGTTCCTGCTTCCTGCAACAAGTAATATGTATGATCCTTTGTCTTCCTTTCGGACATCTTTGACTGTGAGAGTGACGGTCAACTCATCTCTGCTTACTGTTACTCTAAACCTTTCAGCCTGTCCAGTTTTTAAGCAATGTACGTCGACAAACCCTCCATTGCGATGGAATAAGCAGTCAAAATGCCCAGAATACATTTCGGAGTGATATTCTGAATAATTGGTTCGAAGTGAGGTGAGAAAAATTATGTCATTGTCCGTTCCCTCACAGATGCTGTAGACCTTGACTGAAGCTGCTAGATGGCAGGACAAAACCAATGTCACCAAGAGGTGTACACTAGTTTTCTTGACGAAAGACATTTCCACACTTTTCCCAAAATGGTGCAAAATACCCTTAGGTAGTTTAGTTCCAGTAGATTTGTACGATAAACTCACAGACCACAGGTGATTCAAGCATTGGTAGAAAGCAAAGGTTCAGTATGTATCATTAACAAGGCGAGCACGTGTGACGTCAGAGTTAAAGTCATGACCACGTGACCTCACAGGGTGAGATGATGTCACTGATCTCTGCTCTTTGCCTGGATTGGTAACCAAGTTTCACTGAGTGAAGCTCAAAAGGTTTACAGGTAAAAGGGTGCGAAAAACATTGTAGGCGGTCGTAGGAGGGAGCTGCCATTGTTGTCATAGACGCTTGCCTTGCCTGACATTGTGCAGTCATTGAACAATAGATGGCAGCACACGATTATTTCCTCTCCATTTATTCCCATACTCGTACGTCACCTATCCAGTTCAAAGTAGAGATTATTTGTGAAGTTCCATCATTGTTACCGATAACCTACCCATCTTTTTATATGCCGCCATACGAGTATCTGATTGGTCATTGTGAACGTGGCTCGTGTCAAACGATTGTTTTAAGACTCGAATTCATTGCTTCGGTAGGAGAAAATGCTCATTGGGTAATAGTATACTGTCAGTTGGAAAATTTAAGGGCAGTCGTCCGTCAAATATAATCTGTCCGTTAGAATTGTTGAAGTTGTGTCAGCGGAAATGAGATGATTTGCATACCTTTGACAATGGCGAACTTTATTACATTAAAACTAGAAAGCGCAGGAGCATGATGCAGTGTATTGTGTGTGTGTGTGTGTGTGTGTGTGTGTGTGTATTATCAGCAATACTAAACTGCACTCTTATTTCCTTTCGTATTAATGAAGTCAAATTTTAGTATTAGAAAACAGAGTGTCGTTTGTTTTTTGTATTTTGTTTTTTGTTTCTGTTTTGTTCTTGTTTATGTTTTGTTTGTTTGTTTGTTTGTTTGTTTTTTTTTTTTTTTTTGCTTAAAGGGGAAGGCTAGTAACTGATCAGTGGGAATCAATGGAAATGCTGGGAGATGATTGTTCCAATCCTTATGGGATTCATTCAAGAGTTCATTATATATCTATTGTTGTGTGAAAATGATTTGCCTCAGAACGGTCTCATATTCAAGTAATGTGCAGATTAATGCACCGTCACTGACCAGGGACGCTAAGCTGGAAGCATTAAACTGCACATTACTTGAATATGAGACCATTCTGAAGCAAATCATTTTCACACAACAATAGATATACAATGAACTCTTGAATGAATCCCATAAGGATTGGAACAATCATCTTCCAGCATTTCCACTGATTCCCACTGATCAGTTACTAGCCTTCCCCTTTAATCCTTTTGCTCAGGCTACGGTTACAACTGAGAGCGGCGACCGACCGATTTGTAGCCTGCTCGGTCGTCGCTGAAATTTTGGGACCGCCGAGAAGTTTGTGAAGTTGTCGAGCAGGCTGTAAAACCCCAGCGATGCCTGAGCGATGCCCTGTCGATATCCCGAGATATTCCCAAGTTCCCGTTTTAAATTAAACATTATTGTTAAAATTTTCTGCCTGTAATCGCCTTCTTTAAAGGTAGGGAATCCCATTTGCATGCCTTAAATGAAGAGTTGTATAAATACAGTGGTATGTTGAAGAGAGTATCATGTTAGAAACTCCCATAAAGTATTGAAAGTGGAAGGTAACATTTAGTACATTTTTATTGACCGTTAGATTTTGAATTGAATTTTTCTTCGGGGCTCACCGTAAATTCCAGTACATTACTAGGCTACCTTTGCAGACCCATGCACTGCATGTGTGTCCATCATGTATATTTTGTGAAGAATGTTCATCAAAACTTACAAACATTTCCATATACATTCTTGCCACACACTCTATATGTTATTACATCAGCTCTTATACTTTTAGATTTGAGTTTATATAGATAAAAATACAGAAGACTGCAACAAAAAGGCTTAAGTGTGGCTGACACACAGAACTACTGAGTAGTTGAGTTTTTTGCATTATTCAAATTGTAGATAACTGTTGACTTCCAAATTTCTCAGCAGTGGCCTAAACAATTCCCCTGAGGTTCATATTTAATGTTTTGCTGCATTTTGGGAGGTCTGTAAAAGGTATCCCCTACCTTTAAATTCACCATACTACACTTAAGTGGCACATCCCTTTGATAGGGAGACAAAGAGGATACTAAGCATACATCAGCAGCATCCAACAAGGCGAGTCATAATGGGAATGATATTTATTTAGTTGAACAGCTGCGCCACTAGATGTGTAGGAATTCGACAAACTCTGCTTGTTCTTCAGCATTTGTTTGTTTTTCTTTGCCACAAGTTTGCAAATATGATAAAGCTATACACCTGCTGATGTAAATGAATAGAACGAAGTCATGCGAACATCTAAAAGCGGTACGAAGCCTTGTAAGAAACATGTGCCTTCAAAATGTCTCATGCTTTTACTAGTCAGTGTCATTCGGCACAACCACGTTTTCAAAAAGGTAAAGGCAATGATGTCATAGATTCAAATGTCTAACACAATTTTTTTGTTTTTGTTTTTGAAAGAAAATGAATAAGTTTTCAAATTGTCGCCCCCTCCAAAAGAGAGACTGAGAAAGAAAGAAAAAATCAAATCAATCACAGACTTGTTTAGAAACCAAGAGGAGAGTTGTAAGGTGATAACTGGTATAGTTCAGACCTTATTGATGATATTTTTATCATAAATATCAGTTGTTTATTGATATTGATAGTTGATTAGCCAATTGTTTGTTATAGTGTAGTGTAGTATAGTGTGTGTTTTAGTGTTATAGTTATAGTTTGCTATACACTCTGAGAAATATAGGTTGAACTTTGCACGTTGTCACAATGGGAGCACCTTTACAAGTACAACTTTGCACCTTTCAAATCAGGGCCATTCGTCTGCAACTTTAAAGGTGCAAAGTTGATGCTATTTTCCTGACTGTGTATAGTTAGTTTCTACTTGATATTTGCTATAGTTAATAGTTCATATCTCATTTTTACTACTGTACAGTGCAGCTGGACGTTGGTTATTGATAGAGTAGTTAAAAGTTGAACTTTGATTGTTGACAAATTGATAGATGCTTACTCACGCATAGTTGGTAGTTTATATTAATTGATAGTTGATTGTTCATATGAGGTGCTTATTGATGGTTGATATTCAATACTTTTACTGCCCACCGTATAGAAATGTGATTTTTTACTCGCGTTCCATGCAATTTGCATCGCTTTGCACGTTCCCAGGTAACATGCCCATATGGGACCCATACGGGCATACTCCGGGCCACGTGGGCCATCTGGGTTAGGGTAAATCCCATATGTATCTAGCATCAGACCCATATGGGATAACCCATATGGGTTTTTAAATGGGACTGCCCATGTGGGTATCATAATGGAAATGAGCTGCGCAAACCCATCTGGGCAAGATTGTTAAATGCCCATATGGGTTACACATGTGAACAAAATGGGTAAACCCATCTGGGCAAGATATGTAAATACCCATATGGGTTTCATATGGGTACAAAATGGGAAAAGCTATCTGGGTAAAATATGCAATGCCCATATGCATTCCATATGGGAATCTACTGCGTGAATCCATATGGGTAATAATGTAAATATCCATATGGGCTTCATATGGGAATGAGCAGGGCATACCCATCTGGGTAAAATAAGTGAATGTCCATGTGGGTTTCGTGCGAGAAATAAATGGGCAAATCCATGTGGGTGAGATATGGAAATATCTATATGGGCTTCATATGGGAATAAGCTGGGGAAACCCATCTTGGTAAAATAAGTAAATGTCTATATGGGTTACACATGTGAAATAAATGGGCAAACCCATCTGGGTGAGATATGTAAATATCTATATGGGTTTCATATGGGAATGAGCTGGGCAAACCCATCTGGGTAAAATAAGTAAATGCCCATACGGGTTTCACATGGGAAATGAATAGGGAAACCATCTGGGCAGTACATGTAAGTGCCCATATGGACTCCAAATGGGAAGTAAATGGGTTAACCCACCTGTGTAATACATGTATCCTATATGCCTATACGGTCTCCATATGGGCATGGAATGAGCAAACCCATATGGATGAGATACCGATGCCCATATGCATACATATGGGATACAACTGGGCAAACCGATCTGTGTGAGATCTGTCAATATACATATGGGTTTCATGTGGATATGAAGTGGGCAAACCCAGCTGGGTTAGAGGTGAACATGATTATCTCTATGGGCAGCATATTGGAATGAACTGGGTAAACCCATCTGGGTAAGAGCTGAACATATCTATGTGGGTACCATATGGGAAAGAACTGGGCAAACTCATCTGGGTGACGGATGAACCTATCTGTGTGGGTACCATATGGGAATGAAGTTAGCAACTTGTGACCCATCTGGGTAAGAGCTGATCATATCTTTTTGGGAACCTTATAAGAAAAACCTAGGCAAACCCATCTGGGTAATAGATGAACATACCACTAGGTACCATATTAGAATGAACTGGGCAACTCATCTGGGCAAGAGATGAACATAATTATGTGGGTACCATATGGGAATGAACTGAGCAAAAATCTGGGTAGGAGATAAGCATATTTATGTGGTACCATGTTGGAATGAACTGGGCAAACCCATTTGAGTAAGAGCTGAACATATCTTCTTGGCTATACCATTTGGGAAAGAACTGGGCAAACCCATCTGGGTAATAGATTAACATATCTATGAGGGTATACCATATTATTGGAATGAACTGCGCAACCATGTCTGGGTAAGAGATGAACATATCTGTGTGGGTGTCATACGGGAATGAACTTGGTAAACCCATCTGGGTTAGAGATGGACATATCTATTTGGGTACGTTATGGGAATGAACTGGGCATGAGATTAACATACTTATGTGGGTGAAATATTGGAATGAACTGGGCAAACCCATTTGGGTAGGAGATGATGTGGGTACCATACTGGAATGAACTGGGCAAACCCATCTGGGTAAGAGATGAGCATAATCTATTTGGGTATCATATGGGAATGACCTGGGCAAACCCATCTCGGGAATAGATGTAAATGCTTATATGGGTTTCATATGGGGTCAACCTGGGTAGAACCATCTGGGTAAGATATACAAATGCCCATATGGGATTTACATGCAGCACAGGTTCAGGGAGAATTAGATGGCAACACCAACATTTCCAAAGGGCATTATTTTTGACAGAATTGTGCAATTTTCTTCAAACCTTACTAAACTGTTCTTTTCATATTGCTGCATTCACCCAATCAACACGTATAGTTTAGGTATTATTCCCCTTACAGAAGCTGTTAAAAATATCTCACGATTTCTAGCTTTTACGCTTGTTTATCAAGTAATATTATGAATGCCTATATCCAGCTGAGGGACGCAAGTCAACAGATATCAATTAGAACAATGCACAAATACACTGTATATTCACTTTGAATAAGATACTTGATCTATTGACTACATACATTCAAGAGTGAATTGGGGGAATAACACCTCTCTATGTGTAGGTCATTGGTGGTGGTGGATGTACAGTGTATATACATTATGTTTACATGGTATTTAGGTAGCTTTCGTAGATGTGCCACGTACCTTACTAGGGCTGTTCATCGAAGAAATAAACACAAAATCTACACAATATGTGGACTGCTCATAACAGAGGTTTGGTGTCAGTTTTCCATCAACTCAACGTGCCAGTGTCTCCTGCCATTGCCGCTGGGCAAGCTGTGGTTAATCATAATGAGGTAGGCCTGTTCCATAGGTTAAAGACACGATATGGTAAACTCACCGTTTGCAAAAATGTTAGCCACGTTACCCAGATGGGACCCACGGTGTACCTATATGTGCCATCTTGGATCTCCCATATGGGTCCCATGTAAATCTTGGGTGCAAATTCCTAGGGGCCCCATATATGCATACGCATGTGGGACCCATGGTGAAACCCCATCTGAAGCCCATATGGGGAACCCACATGGTGCCCACATATTTACCACATACATATACCAAGATGGGTCCCATTGGGACCCCATATGGGTCATTTTGGATTGCCCATATGGGTCCCATGTAAATCTGCAAAATACTAGGGGCTCCATGGGCATACCCATGTGGGACCCATGATGAAACCCCACCAAAAGCCCATATAGGATAACCCACACAGTGCCCACATATTTACCACATACGTTGCCCAGATGGGTCCCACAAGGAACCCATATGTGTCATTCGGGATCGCCCATATGGGTCCCATGTAAATCTTAGGTGCAAAATCCTAGGGGCCCCATATGGGCATACCCATGTGGGACCCATGATGAAACCCCACACAAAGCCCATATGGGATAACCCACACAGTGCCCACATATTTACCACATACGTTGCCCAGATGGGTCCCACAAGGAACCCATATGTGTCATTTGGGATTGCCCATATGGGTCCCATGTAAATCTTGGGTGCAAAATCCTAGGGGCCCCATATGGGCATACCCATGTGGGACCCATGATGATTTCCCAGCTAAAGCCCATATGGGAAAACCCTCATAGTGCCCACATATTTACCACATACATTACCCACATGGGCCCCGGCGGGAACTCATATGGGTCCCGTGTAAATCTTGGGTGCAAAATCCTAGGGGTCCCATATGGGCATACCCATGTGGGACCCATATTCAAACCCATGTTGGGCCCACATGCAACCCATATGGGCATGTTACCTGGGTTGTTATATCCGCAACCAATACACACAGTACGCTACACACGAAATTGCATATAATATGACTAAAATATGGAATCCACTTTTCAATTTCTCTGAAAAGTATTTGAATAATAACGATTACTCCAATTCTTTGAAGGTCGGTAAGGAAGCGGTTACAAAAATGTAACCGATTCCTAACTATTTGTTGTAAAGAACAAGAGGAATGGCGGGGGGGGGGGGGTAGTTTTGCTGCCATTCGCGTCACCGTATTTTTTTAAATACTGCAAGATATTGCAATAACGAATAAATGTCTTGAATCACAAATATCACTCAATTATTTAGATGTTTGTTGGGGCGTCTGCCTCTTCGGGATGAGGCCCGTAAATACTTTCTTTTTTTGCACACTATATTCAAAACTTCATTATGTATTGAAAGAAGTGGTGATGATGGTACTGTATATGAAAGCTTTAATTTCTGCTAATATGTAATATACCAAAATGAATTAGGAGGGATATCATTGAGATCAATAATTATTTGAATAAAAAAAAAAAATTAAATAAACTTATTTGTTGCGACGTTTCACCAGTTATCACTATTGGCTTTATGACGCTCCCGTTGACGAGACGGCCCTAATACAGTGCGACAATCACGACAGTGTGCGGAGCCGCTAGTGGAGCGCACTGGACCTTGTTTAGCGCGGGAAAAACGGCTTGGAATCCTGCGAACGGCCGGGCCCCACGTGTGTGACAATTTTGAAGCAGATTCCTCCTTTATAATACAGTGGTGGGTCTTTCCACTCGTGGCTCCCCTAACGCCTCTTTCAAGCCATTTGGATTCTCCATCCAGGGTGATCACCTCCTTGGTGTTTTTAATAATAAGAATGTTCGCTTCAGTTGATGTGCGTGTAGACTGCTGAATCTGGGATACTCTCAGAACTGCTAGGCCTTCGGTGTTTTTGTCATGCGAGCTCGCAGTGATTGTTGAGTCTTCCTCACCTAGAAATCGTTGCAGCCCTCCTGGGAACATCGAATGTTGTACACCAAGAATCTCTGCTTTCGTATGGGTCTCGGTCCTTGACATATACATAAATCCTGTCTTAAGGTGTTAGGAGGTTTGAGACAGTGGTGATGCTCACTTTCTGGAATAATCACTTGATCTTGTCTGACAGGTACACGTAGTGGATAGTGGTGGTGAATTTTTCGTCCGTGTACACCGTGTGTCTAACCAATGTTTTTGCTAGGTTGCTCCGGACCGTCAGCTTTCAAGAATGCCCCGTCAGTGTACCCACATCCGGCTTAGGCGTTTTGAGGTTAGTCTTCTCCTTTGGACCTCCGAAGAACAATAGACTATTGTACGTGACTGCCCTGTGGAAGAGGGTTCTGATTACAGCAAGTTTAGGAATCAAGGGGTGATGTGATCGGACATTTAGGTACCATACCTTGGTACGGGAGCGTCATTCGCCTGAAGAAGCCAATAGCCCAATTGGCACATCATCGCAACAAGTGAGTATTCAGTCCTTTGATTCAATTTGTTATCGTTCCTATACTTCAACTGGATGAATGATAGGAAACAATATCATCAAGAAATTATTCAAAATTATCTAAGCGGAGACAACTCCAGTGCAATAGTCCAGTGCAATAGTCTCATCATTTTGCTGACGGAATTCTTTATATTCATAATTTTATACAACAATACATAATTGTGCTTCAAATTTAAAGATAGTTAAAGCTCGGATTTACCCTCCATATAAATGCCTATTATGATATTACTTAACGACTTTTGATATCAGAAATATTTGCTGAAAAAGAATTATAGGTACATGATAATGTAGTCAATTATGTGTCTCTGTCCCGTGCAGCTTATCGATTTTCATTAACTGTTTGATGCATATCAATATTGAATGCTTTATTAATTGAAAATTTCATGGAACTAAACTTAGGAGTTGGAAATCGAAAACACCCCCATACTGAAAGGAGTTGAAAACTCGTGAAACTTAACGAAAAGTAAGCAACTGAGTAACATGTATGGATTGAGCATGAAATCAATGGATATTAATGTACACTGAATTAAAGAAAAGGCGATAAAGAAGGGTGGAAAACCCATATTCAGTGAGTATGATCAAGATGATCAGGCTCTAGTTGTATCAATGCATTTCCGTATTGTAAATGTGAAGTAATTGTTATTTTGAAGGCCTTAGAATGTGTAAATGTAATAAGATGTAAGACAGTACAGTGCAGACAGGACAAGTACAGTATATTTCTTTTAGAGCGACAATTGAAGACCTGAATATAAGAACGACCCAAGTCCATTATTTTTTTTTTTTTGGCCAAATTCAGTTTGACATGGGGAATTGTAGCTTAAACATGGACTCATCTAGTATATAATTATAATGATAACTCCTAATTACCCCCGGAGATGCCTAAAATGCATGTGTGAAATCTTATATGAATGCAAAATTTTTTACATTCATAAGTGTGACCCTGCACCACAAAACAAACAAAAAGTCGCCAGACATGAAATTCTAGTTAAGAGCATATTCTGAAAGAGCAGACTGTAAGCATTAACATGATGTATAACTCATATAAAATGGACTCCTCTAACCTATCTAAATATTGGAAAGAAAGCACACACTCACAAAAAGTGTGAACTGAGAAAAGAGACTCTGAAGTACAGTGTCTATTCAAGCGCTTAATCTTTACCAAGCCATGCGGACTGTGCGATGAATGGGACAGACAAAAAAAGGATGTAAACCACTGCAGTTACAACAATGAAGGGATGATCAGATCAAAGTGAAGTTGAGCATGCCTATTAACACACTATATCCTTAATTAATGCCAACTTTCCAAGCAGCAGCAACATCCTTTCAAAAGTTATAGGAGTTGAAAGTGGAGAGTGTGAACAAGGTTTTTATAAGAAATGAAAAGAGGACTTTAAAGACACACTTAATCACACTATTCTGAAAAAAAAATGTCCGAGATATACTGCTAGAAAACACACTTTCCTGCCCATTTTATGATCCCAAATTTTAGCATAACGTAGAAGAAGACTTGCTCTTCCAGAAAATATGAAAAGTTCAAGATCGGCTCGGTTGACCAATTTCACCTATTTTCACTCTTCAAGCAAAATCAGTGTGAGCAACTTTTTGTTCGTTTTGTGATGCACAATCGCATATTATAGCGCCCTCTCTCATCGCTTCTCTCATCTCAAATAGCAGCCCATCCTGTATAATAAGAACGAACCAAATGGCCTCTCCACAATTATGTAAATGTAAATGTTAATTGTCATAATAATGTATGTTCTAATACTGTATCTACAATGTTGCCTTCCCATGACAGTTAAATAGAATATTATTGGACAAATAAAAAAGAGTTTTTTTTTTTTTTTTTAAGTTTACTCGAAATGGCCTTCCATGGACTTGGGTCGTTCTTATATTGAGATACTCAATTACGTTATAGCAAATGCATGAATTCAATCTCAAGGTGTCTCATAGTAAAGAATGGAATGCTCAAAGAGGATTTTATGAAAACTTCTAACATTGAAGCAAAATCAATTATAGCCCTCATGTGTGGCACATTAGCACAAAATAATGCATAAAATATCCTGGATACAACAACAAAACGCAACACTACTCGACACGGAATACAGCCAGTCTATTTCCCATGCCCAAGAAAAACTGATAAGCCTTTCTTGTATCATGATGTTATCCATCACAACCACTAATATTACCACTATATGATCGCCAGTTGGACAAAGCGTATCTCATGTCCCTTTTTTTAAAAGAAAGGGCTCTCACTTCAGAAATATAAAAACATGAAACCGTGTCATTCCCCAAAAATGGTAGCCAGACATGTGATACCGCTGTGACCCCTGGCCATCGGGCCACAGCTAATGTCGAGCCTAATACAAATTGATTATGGCGGATTAAATGGCTTCATTTCTCTGATCAAGCTAATCAACCCATTCTTCAATTCAATTTAATTCAATTTGATTCGAGTTTATTGTCCGTTTCTGGAAATTTGATTTGTCCGCATGCATACAAGTTTCATCGATACATACATATGACAGAGCACACGTTTAACATTGATCCAGAGACATGAAAGACACACAAGAGATATACAGAAATACAATGCCAGTGTAATTGTCAGAAATACAATGTCAATGTAATTGTCAGAAATACAATGTCAATGTAATTGTCAGAAATACATAACATTACAGAAATACGAATCTGTGTGAGTCAACGTTGTTTTGGATGTGGTGGGCATGTAACATAATCACAGGTGTAAATATGTCTCTGATTAATAATAACTATATAAGAGTTGTAAACAATATAAATTAATGCATCTTTATGTCTAGATAAATGATTGTATAAGAATTTCAGTGGCTATAATTATACGTGTGTGTTTGTGCGTGTATATGTGTATGTGTGCTAACGTACACAAATGTAAGTCTATGTGTTTTTGACAAAACCGTATATCACACCACGGTCATAATCATTCTTCTCCTGATTGAATATTTTCACTTGACTTTAACCTTTGACCTTTTCCCTAATAGTCCGGAACTTGTCCTGAGAAGTCATTGTCCAAAGATAAAATATAATATTGAGTTTGAAACATATAAAAAAAAAAAAAAACCCACACAAACATTGGGGCATTACATAAATCTGAATCTGAAATATTATTTTCAAAATGTAACCTTTGACCTTTGACCTTTAACCTTGAGCATACACAATCCCACCCCTCCCCCCCCAAAAAAAAAAAAAATAATAAAAGATTGACACAGCTTTGTCTAGCCATACATATACATATTTCTGAAATACGATACAAATTCGATAATTGTAACTCAAAAAACTACAAAAGCAAAATACCTTATTACAATCTCTTGCTTTTAACAAGGTAGTTGTAGTCTACCTGTTGGGACGGAAACCAACTTGTTGATATTATAATAATCAGGATAAATACATGTACATGTTCAAAATAGTAAGATGACTGGCTGAATATATTTCCTCAAAGTATACACAGTTTTTATCTTCGAACAGAGAAACAAAAAATATGAGTGTACATGTTTAAAACGGTTCTAGGACTGCTCCCCCGGAGGACAACTCCCCCGGGGACTACTCCCACCTGACAACTCCCCCGGAGGACGTCTCCCCCGGAGGACTACTCCCCCGGAGGACTACTCCCCCGGAGGATGTCTCCCCCGGAGGACAACTCCCCCGGAGGACCACTCCCCCGGGGGACCACTCCCCCGGTGGACCACTCCCCCGGGGACCACTCCCCCGGGGGACCACTCCCCCGGAAGACAACTCCCCCGGAGGACCACTCCCCCGGAGGACCACTCCCCCGGGGACCATTCCCCCGGGTGACCACTCCCCCGGGTGACCACTCCCCCGGAGGACCACTCCCCCGGGGGACAACTCCCCCGGGACAACTCCCCCGGGGACAACTCCCCCGGAAGACTACTCCCCCGGAGGACTGCTCCCCCGGAGGACCACTCCCCCCGAGGACAACTCCCCCCATACTTATCACCCACCAGGCCTGAAAATCTCCCTCTCACTTGGGATGGGGGTAGGGGGTGGTTACATGCACTTTTTATCTTGCAGCTGAAAGGGCCGATATCCTCTTTTGAGCCTGCGAAAAAAAAAAGGGGGGGGGCCATGCACTTTGTAATAAGTGAGAGTGAAGTTGATTCTGTTGATATATTCCAACTGCTTTTTGAGACATCAAATGTGAAATGCAGGAATGTTATCCCGTAACAAAGCAGGAATTTTAAGTAGCCCAGAACATTCCCTTCTAAAAACAAACAACAAACAAACAAACAAACAAACAGTGCAGCAGCAAGGGATTCATGATGCGGCCTCTCCGAATATGGTCCGCAGTCTCTTTCCACCTCCCTGTTCAGAGCTTGCTCAGTAGCGTAACAGCCGGGGGCAGACTGCCCTCCGGAAGTCCTCCCTAACTCTAACCCTAACCGGGAAAATGAAGGGAAAGGAATGAAGGCAAAAAAGGGAGAAGGGAGAGAGGGAGAAAGAGAGGAAAAGGAAAGAAAAAAGGGGAAAGAAAGAGAGAGGAAAAGAAAGAAAGAAAGGTAAACGGAAGAAAAAAAAAAGGAAGAGGAAAGGAAGAAAGAAAGGAAAAAAGAAGGAAGGGAAAGGAAGAATAGGAAAAGGGAGAAAGAAAGGCAAAGAGTGGAGAAAGAGAGAGGAAAGGGAGAAAAAAAGAGAAAGGAGGAGGAAAAGGAAGAAAGAAAGGAAGGGGAAGGAAGAAAGGGAAAGGAAAAAGAGGGAAAGGAAAAAAGAGGAAAGAAAGAAAATGAAGATAAGAAATTGGAGAAGTGAAGAATCAGACGGAAATTGAAAGAAAAGAGGAGTTGAAGAGAAGGATTAGGGGAAAAAAATATGAGAGAAATGAGGAAGAAACAATGAGCAAAAAGAAACGGGAAATCGGGAAGAACAAAACGGAGCGAAAAAGACGGAAAACGTGAAAGGGGAAAGGAGGATGGAAAAAATTAAGAAAGGGAATAGAGACTGAAAGTGGGAAGAAAGGGAAAAGGAAAGGGCATGGCCAAGCGGCATATTGCATAAGCCTAGATTGGGAGACGCGAGGGGACCCAGATATTTAAAGGGACTGTACAGTACTGGTTAAGGTGGTGATTCATGTTTTGAACATTCCAAAGTGAGATAATGAGAAACCTCTTACGAAATATGAAAGAGCATGTAATTTTAAGAAAGATTCAACGTTTATTTGGTGAAAAATTGGTTTTCAAATGGATGAGATATCAAAAAGAGTGATAACAATAAAAAGCGACAGGCCATGCCTTTTATTAGGATCTCTTTGTTTCACCTTATTTTTGGATATCTCAGCCATTTCAAAACCAATTTTCATCAAATAAACTTTTGATATCCCTTAGAATTGCATGCTCTTTGACATTTCAGAGTGGTTTCTGAATGTCTCGCAAAACGTTAAAAGCTAAATCCTCACCTCAACCAGAACTGTACACATCTTTTAAAAGTGAAGAAAGACAGAAGTTTTACATTGTCGAAAGTATTTGCTTAACGAGCAGCAAGGGGGGGGGGGGGGCAATTCCGAAATTCCCCCAAAATGTGCACCTAATCACTCAATTTCAGTTCTGAAAATGCAAAAATTTCGACCTCGGGCGCTTCGCACCCTCGCACCATTTAGGAAAATTGTGCCCCTCCATGCAGGAAAAACTGTGCGTATTAGGCCATGGGCTAGTAGGGGTCAACGTGCACCCCCTCTGCACCTAACATTCATTGGTGTTTCCATGTAGCCCTTGGTCTGGAGAGTCAGAAAAGTGATGTTAACAAAAAAAAAGTTGGGTCCCAAGACCCGCCCCGTGACGTTTTGTGACGTCACTTCCGGAACGACCTCTTCGCGAATACGGGGGAATAGCATTTTGGTATTATCCTAATAAAGTGGTCCCCATGCCTTTATTTTTTAATGATAGCCACAGATTTTGGTATTTATAGATTCCTCAGAAGATGGAAAATATGATGCAAAGCAAAGTTTGGCAATTAAAACCCTCAGTTTGTCGTCATCGACAACGAAATGGGCAACGATGTCGACAAAATTCAACAAAATTTTACAAAATTGGTTCAATTTTTCAAATTTCGCCCTTTAAGTTTGTATATTTTTGTGAATAATTTGTTAAATGACTTGAAATTTGGTCTGGATATTAAATGAATATCCCTTTTTATGAAGACAAAAGATTTTGGCCTAATTGAAATCTGATCTTCTTCTGTAGACATTCAAGTGCGCATGCGCGGTGTCTGGAAATCACCCTCCAAAATGCCTTTTTTTTTTTTAATGTCCCGTATCAAAAATGAGTTACAACGAATCTTTTTATCATGTAAATTCACAACTTTAATCAATTTTTGCAATCAGCAATCACCTGATTGAATAAGAGTTGCCTTGAAATGAGAAATCAAAGGTGACCATGGTTCTTTTTGATGATGACGTTGGTCACGACATCGAAGATGAAGACGACGTCAAAGACTAGAATTACGACAAAGCAGAGATCATTTTAGATATGTTTTAGTCTCTTTTAAAATTTCGTAAAATATTGTAAATCATGTTTGTAATTGGGTAGGTCAAATAAATGGTAATGATTTCATTAACGTGAATATCTGATTGTGTGGTTATTCCGTTGATTTCAATGAATTTATATTCATTTAATTAATACGCAGTATGACCTAAACTATTTTGATTTTCTTTTTACTATTTTCGTTCGAAAATTTGGCAATAGAGACTTGCAGGTCATCAACAACGAAATGGGCATTCGTGAGGTCAACAAACTAAGTCAGCACAAGCTCTTATGCTAATTCAGATATTCATTTCTTTGTGGTTAATTCACTATAATTGGAATTTAGTCTGGCTATTAAAGGATAAGTCCAGCTTCGTGTACATGTAGGTAAAGTAAATGCGGCAATATTAGTAGAATTCCACATCAGTAAAAGTTTGGGGAAAGCGGACAATCCATTCAAAAGTTTTGAATTTTTAAAGTATCTGCACTGTCACTGCTGGATGAGAAGACTACTACAGTGTGATGAGATGTCACATACGTAGAACGATATATACAATGTAAGGAAAATATAAAGAGAATTCTACAAAATCTTATTTTTTGAAAATGTGCTTATTTCTTCGACATGTCAGTGACTTACATTAAGGATATTATTCTTCCTGCCTTCTGACAGAGACACATCAAGTGTTCTTTACTCTGTAAGAAAAGTGAAAATATGTTGAATTTTATTTTTATTTTCTTTATATCGTTCTACACATGACAGTGACATCACAAGCTGTATTAGTGTTCTCATCTAGCAGTGAGCGAGCAGAAACCTCAAAAATTCATAACTTTTGAACGGATTGTCTGATTTTCCTCAAACTCTCACTGATGTGTTCTGCTAATATTAGTGTATTCACTCAAGCCACATGTCACATGTCTGTCAAGTTGAACTTTTCCTTTAAATAAACAGCCATCTTTCATTAAAAAAGAACAAATGAGCCATTATTCTAATCCTGGCCTCTTCTGTAGATGTTCGAGAGGGCAGGAGGAGTGCGAAATAAGAACCAACAACATGTCCCTTTTGGTGACTAGTAAATTGATATATTAACTCGTATATTTCAAGTAGAATCGGAACTTTAATCATATTGTTTAAATCATAAAACACCTGCTGAAATACATTTGACTTCAGTGATGACGGCAAAGACAGCGGCGTCGGTGACAAAATTCACATTGGAGTTTCGTCTAAATACCAAATTCAACTGAATTTAGCAATTGCTGTAAAACGACCCTTAAAGATTAACACCATTAGCTATGACTAAAAGAAGATTTTGATTACATCTGCATTTTGCCTTCTCAACAAACTCGAATCCTTAAAAGAGAATTTAGTATTTTCTTTAATAATCCTGAATTCTTTTAAGATGTTTAGTGTGTATGCAAGGTGTGTGAAACAAGCCGCCGTAAGTTCTTTTCTGCTGTCTAGCAATCAGTTTTTCGTCAAAGATCAGAAACTTCAAGTATTATAATTTGCATTAAAGAAAATATAAAAGAAAATAACTACGAGAAATTTGGCTTAAAATGAGAAATTGGAGGCAACTATGCAGTTCTCTTGTCACCATTTCTATTGATCATATGAAATGACATCATAATTCTATCATGATTTACCACAACAAATCATTTAATGGGACTATAAAGGCATGTTTATTATAAGCAATTCCCCAAGTCATGGGACATTATCTGAAATGGTTATTAGACAATGATAGTTCAGTCATAAGAGTTTGATTTCATAGATCATATGAGGCATATAATACATTCATTCTTTGCTAAAAGTTGGTTGCTGTTAGATACTCTAATTCCAATAGCCTTTTTTTCAAGAGTATTTTTTGTTAGTCAGGTTTCGTAACTTATGCTTTGAAAATATCATTAGCATTCATACTTAGTCAACACTAACCAATTATATTTGTCATACCTCTTTTTAAAATTTTTGTATTCCATCTGAAACTATAAAGAAACTTTGTAAATGTAACATTGTTCACAGTAGAACTGGTTATATGATGTTTCATAAAATTCTTTGCTAATTATTTTTTTCCAGCATGATTTACTTCCGATGAAATTATTGAGGGTCCAACATCGATTCTAGTGGTTGAATGAATTCATTTTAACTATTTTCACTGTCACTTTCAGTATATCGGGCTCTGATTCATAGGTCATGTAAGTCATGGTGCCTAACAAGATGTCCCCAAGCTGATGCGGAATCATCTCCCCATCCTGTCAGTGTCTGATATTCATTTGCGCATGAGTTCTGAACCAAATGAAATTCCAATGTCTATAACGGTCATTTTCTGAGTGCGGTATATGTTGAATTAATTTTACTCATGTCACTGTTGCCATACCAGTATCGGCTCCGATTCATCAGCCACAGTGACTTCCAGGATGCATGTCCCCAAGCTGACGCGGCAGCACCTCCCTTGAGGTCCACAGAGGTCGCATTAGATCTTCATCCTTTGTCCATCCATGTCCTTCGTTTGGGTTTGTTGCTGGCTCTCATAATCTTGTTTGATAATTGCATAGGACATGCTGCTCTAAAACCTTTCAGCAGGGCGGTATCATAGCCAAGTCAAAGTTTTTTGCCTTTGTGACATTAGCCATTTCACTGCACTTGGACTGTAAACAGCTTGGAAGGCATTCGCCTTCTTCTGTTACCATACCAGGCACAGGTAAATCGTTCCGGTTCATCATCTCAGCTTTAACATTTCAAGATTCGTCAAGCTTTGGAAGTACAGCATGAAATGACTCATCAGCCTCTACATTGCTTTTACCTTCCCCTTACCTATAAGGCACTAGTGGTATTGCAGCCAGTAAATGCGTGGAGTCCTGGAAATTATGTACATACAAGGGCTGAATCATGAAATGGGACAGCTGAGGTGATGGATGAACTGAAAATACTTTGCTGTGCTTTGCATGGCGACAGAAGAATTTGGAGGTGAATGCTCTGCGATTCTTGACAATACAGTCTAAGTACGGTAAAATGATTTATGTCACAAAGGCAAAAACTTTTGATCTGGCTTCTCAGAGACGTCTCTGAACAGCATGTCCTCCATAGCAATTATCAAACTAAGAATATGGAAGCTAGCAACGGACCAAAATGAAGATCATGGATAGACGAAGGATGAAGATCTAATGTGTCCTCTGTTGACTTCACATCAAGGGAGGTGATGCCGCATCAGCTTGTGGACGTTCTGAAAGGCACCATGGCTGATGTATCAAAGCCCGATACTGGCATAGAAGCAGTGACAGGAGCAAAAATGAAATCATTAAACCAATACACTCATAAAATAACGCTGATGGTGACATTGGAATTCGATTCAGAGCTCAAAAGAATTTCAGACTTTGAAAGGATGGCAAAGTTATTCGTTGTCATCCCGCGAGTTCGACATCCATGAATTATACAGCAAATGAGTCGTACAGCCCATGACTTCGACAGCAGGCAAATAAGGCCCATGAGTCCGACCGTATACAAACAAGGCCCGCAAATTTGACACTAGGTAAACAAGGTCCACGAGTTTAACACTTTTCTAAGCAACAACCCCCCCCCCCCCCCAAAAAAAAAAAAAAAAAAACACAAGTTAAAAACGATCCACGAGTTCGATATTCACATCGCAGGGCCGTAAATGTGTTTTTCTCGTGGGTCTTGTTTATTACGTGTCAAACTCGTGGGCCTGGCTTGCCTGGTGTAAGACTCAAGGGTGTCGAACTCATGGGCTGTAGGACTCACAGGCTGTATAACTCGCGGGCTCTATGACTCAAGGGTTGTATGATTCGTGGGTGTTGAACTCGTGAAGTGCACCCGGTGAATCAGAGTCAGCTTCTGGACATCCATAAGGCACCATGGCTGATCTAACAAAAGTATTGACTTTAAGTTAAATGTCTACAGAAGATGCCTGAATTAAGATGATGCCTTATTTGTTTTGTTTTGTTTTTTGTCTAACAAGGTTATTTATCTAATATCCAGACTAGATTTAATTTCATTTAATGATATTACAACAAATAATGGATATTTAGATGTTTTAGCGTGAGAACTTGCAAAAAAAAAAAAAAATGCATGGACTTTTAAGTTTGTCAACCTCATGTATGCCAACTTCATTGTCGATGACCTGCAAGTCCATATTCCCAAATTTTCAAAATAAAATGAAAATGATGTTAATATAATCATTACTATCGAGGAATTGTACATCGTGATTGAATCGTGACTCGAACTCGGGTCCTCTGATCGGGAGTCGAAAGTTTTACCCACTATGCCACAGAAGCGCCAAGAACCCACAAGTTAGCATTCCCTAGTTTAAAAAAAACACATTAAAGTAATTTAGGCCTCTAAAAGTCCATTGTCTCTATCATGCATCATGTATAGTGTCATTTCGGTGACAAGTTCAATGTGGATGCAATTTCTGAAGAAAATAGAGGAAAAACCATGTCAAAATATTATCCACGCCTGATAGAGTATCTAGAAATGTGACAGTGAGTGCAGCGTAGTTGAGATAAGTGTTTTAATTGTGAAATTAGTTCTAAGCATTTATCTAAAGGGGAAATCCAGTCCAAATAAAAGTAAGTCCGATAAGAAAAAGTAAAATATTACGAGTTCAATAGTAAAATTGTGATCGAAATCGCACGGAAAATATGGAAGTTATATGACATTTTGAAGTTTCACTATTTTTTGAGGAAATAGTTCTTGAACGGTCAATATGAATATGCAAATGACAAAGTGAGCATGTCATCCCCTGACATCTGCCCATGTAGTTTGTACATAAAATTTTGACATTTCCAGTTTTTCATTCAAACGCAATTATGCTCGAGGCTCAAATCATGATATATCTTACATCACTATTACCAAGTTATGCAACCAGGAATAACATCATTTGTCAGACTTCATTGACTGAAACATTGAATTTTCTTTATTTTTTGTACACGATCAATGGAAAATTGTTAGGTTATGACATCGTCAGGTTACTCATTTGCATATTCTTATCCGCTGTACAAGAAATGTTTTGCTGAAATTAGCAAAAAATAGTAACTTCCTTATTTTTCATCAGATTACAGTCAAATTCTTACCATTGACCTCGTAAGATTTTACTCTTTTTTTATCAGACTAACTTATTTTTAGACTGGATTTCCCCTTTAAGCAGGATTTGAGTTTATTGCAAAGAAATAAAATGCCAGTAGAATTGAAAATTCATTATCTTGTTTTCTTTTACTGTAAATTCATGAGAACCGTACATGCCCAAAATACATTTCTGTATACCGGACCCAGACTTTGGAATAATCTAGATAATAGCTTAAAAGACTCACCCTCATTCCTCACATTTGAATACAAATTCAGAAAACATTTGTTATCTACTTATAATTCTAGATAATCTGAATTAATTGTTTTAATTTATGCTTGAGGTTTCACCTGTCCTGATGTCGCAGCACTTGGCGTGTTCTGTATGCAGACCTCTCTTCTCTCTTTATTCTTCTTTCCTCTTCCTTCCTGTCTTTGTTCCTCGTAGACTTGTATTGTCACCGTCTTCTCTCTTCTCGGTACTGTCTCGCGTCGTATATGTGTGTGGGTAACTGAATGTCTGTACGAGTGTGTCGTCCTTCTTATATTTTCCCGGTACACCAGTTCAGTGAACACCGTCTGGGCATTAGCATTGATACTTATTTCCTATTATTGTCGAAGCCAGCGTATAGCTATATTTTTACAAACGACTTAAGTAATCTATATTTAATATAAATGCTGTAAGAAAATAATAAAACAAACTTGAATGATATACTGCTTACTCATCACTTATCTAGGGATCCACGTCCTACAAGCTTAGCTTTTTTGTGGATCGCTATTTTCCAAAATTGAAGTTATTTTCTGAAAGCTCGCGAAGTATACATGTATACGCATCGTTCCTTCTGATTATTGTACATATGTTGATGTATATAATTTATTTCGTATATTACATGAACCTTTTGTAAAAGTGTAGACAATATCATTTTATGATATGTATACTTTGCATTACGTTTTGATTTTCTTTGATTGGAAATAAACTATGATTGAACTTGAACTTGAAATTCATCGCAACGATCAATCAATTGAAAATGAGATTTGTAAACGAATTCCTGCTACGTCGTATTCTAGTCTTTGACGTCGTCTTTATCTTCGATGTCGTGACCAACGTCATCATCAAAAAGAACCATAGTCATCTTTGATTTCTCATTTTAAGGCAACTTTTATTTAATCAGGTGATTGCTGATTGGAAAAATTGATTAAAGTTGTGAATTTACATGATAAAAGGATTCGTTGTAACTCATTTTTGATACTGGACATCAAAAATGGCATTTCGGAGGCTAATTTAGACACCGCGCATGCGCACTTGAATGTCTACAGAAGAAGATCGGATTTCAATTAGGCCAAAATCTTTTGTTTTCATAAAAAGGGATATTCATTTAATATCCAGACCAAATTTCAAGTCATTTAACAAATTTTTTCACAAAAATATACAAACTTAAAAGGTAAAACTTAAAAAATTGAACAAATTTTGTAAAATTTTGTTGAATTTTGTCGACATCGTTGCCCATTTCGTTGTCGATGACGACAAACTGAGGGCTTATATTGCCACACTTTGCTTTGCAGCATATTTTCCATCTTCTGAGGAATCTAGAAATATCAAAATCTTTGGTTATTAATGAAAAATAAAGGCATGGGGACCACTTTATTAGGATAATACCCAAATGCTATTCCCCCGTATTCGCGAAAAGGTCGTTCCGGAAGTGACGTCACAAAACGTCACGGGGCTGGTTTTGGGACCCAACTTTTTTTTTGTTAACATCACTTTTCTGACTCTCCAGACCAAGGGCTACATGGAAACAACAATGAATGTTAAGTGCAGAGGGGGTGCACGTTGACCCCCACTAGCCCATGGCCTATATGACCTTTTGTAAAGTACCATGGGCATGTCACTGTTAATTAAAAATCTTTAAGCCTTACAGTGCTTCAATATCGAAAGCTTCGGGGAGGGGGGGGGGGGGCTTCAATCCCGGACCCCCGGGATGGGCTCTAAGTTTTACGGTGAAGCGATGTGTTTTGTAAAGCCAGCCATGCTATTTTTTTTTTTTTTTTTTTGTAATAGCTGCCAACTTGAAGGTTTAAATGTCTAAATCTCTAGAGCGCCCCCAGACCCCCGGCAGGGGCTCTTCCCTGCACAGTGCACCCCACCAGGGATCCTAAGGTGGGCCCCTGGATCCTACCCGCATAGAACTGGTGCAATTTATTTTGTAAAGCATATATAGGCATTTCACATTTTTATTCAAAATTGCAGCCTTCTTCATGGTTTAAAAAAAAAAATGTATATATCTCGAGAATTTCAAGGGGCTCCGCTCCCCCCCCCCTTGCCTTTTGTCAAGGCCCTCTCGCTATAATGGGCGAGCGAAGCGAGCCCAGCCCACTCAGCTGGGCTCTCTTCACCATACAGAGAGAGGGCCTTGACAAAAGGCTACCCCCCCCCCCCCCCGCAGGCTGGGGCTCTGTCCCTGCACCCCACTTACATTAAATTTACGCTGAAGCAATGTGTTCTGTAATATTAAGCCACCCGTGCTTAATTTCGATTGAAACAGCGCCCAATTTCAAGGCTTACAATGTCTAAAATCTCGGGAGCTTCCGGGGGCTCGGTCCCCGAATCACGACAGGGGCAAGGGGCTCTGAAGCCCGCACCATATGCACATACATCTTGATTGTATTGTGTAAATAAAAACATACGCGCGTCACATTTAAAAAAGAAAAAAACATAGTTGACATGTTGACGGGGGAGACGTCCTCCGGGGGAGACGTCCTCCGGGGGAGACATCCTCCGGGGGAGTAGTCCTCCGGGGGAGACGTCCTCCAGGGGAGTGGTCCTCCGGGGGAGTTGTCAGGTGGGAGTAGTCCCCGGGGGAGGAGTCCTCCGGGGGAGTTGTCCTGATACGGTTTCAAACACTTATTATATCAAGGTCCTTTAACCCTATAAAACCCAAGGGGGCACGTACATTGCGCCTCCTTCCAGATTTTCACTCCCCACTCCTTCGCCCTTAATCCAATTTCAACAAAATTTGGTGACTTTTCCTTAAATCTTATTGCGACCATTTTGATATATAATTTATCTTTATTTGATATCGCTGGTTGTCATGGCAAACATAAACTCAGAATAATGTCAGTCAAATTTTTGGTAATATTTTCTTTTCCAATTTTAATTAACAATATTATAACGTATGAAATGAGCGTTTCTTGAAGAAGCAAAATGTGAAGTAATTATTGCCTGAAATGATTTCTTATCATTTTTTTATGTGGCAAAGGCATAAATCAATAGATATGATAGAGATAATTGAAAACAGCAGTGTTTTCCAACGATTGCCCTTCTATTTTGTGTAATTTTGATCCCTTCACCAAAGTTATGCCTGTGACATCATTTGCTTCTGGAAACTCAAAATTCCAATATTATGACATATGAAATGTGATTACTGTACATGCACCTATCCTAAACAACACATCGCCGGTCTCAAAATGTATTTTTTTATGTTGTTTTGAATAGCGCCCCCGTGGGGAGACCTTGAGAAACCGTATAATAACACACTGTATAACTACCACTTTTTATCAGCAGTTATGGGGTTATCTGTGTTGTAGATTTGGTTATTTATGATTTACAATTAACTGTATTATATCCTTTTCTAGCATGGAGTTCATAAAAGACATAATACTATCATGATCACATTCGTGAATAATGCAATACCAAACTAGAAATATTATGACAATTGTATAAACAAAATTATTGTGTATGTCCTTTAAACACTTTTTAGACATTAAACGAAATTATTCGAAAACGCACATCCAAAGGGTTGTTGTTTATCAAGCATTTTCATGATGGGGAAAAAAGAAATATATATATCCACGTTAAAGTAATCACTTTTGAAGCACTCCTTAACCCGTTGATTTATTCCTGTGAGAGAAGCCCATCGGTAACAATTTCTCTTTTCTAAGATTTTTTTGTTTCCTTTTAACCCGGGTGTGCTCTTTGTACACAGTTATACTGTGGGAGCGCCCTGAGTCAACAGAGTGCTGTCTCAGTACAATGGAAGAGAAACATATCATTATTTTCGCCCTCTTTAAAGTTACGTATGTTACCAGCAAAAGACTTACTTTTATACTATACATTCGCTTCCTATCTAATTCATACCTATCGTTCACTTGCTCATTTTTGAAAGTGATCCCATGGTCCTTGCAAAAACGTTTTTTTCTGCGAGTTCCTCTTCATTCTCCCCGTGCCTTCCTTCGTTTTTCGAAACATTAATCAATTTCGACAAAAAGGGACTTTAGACAAACCAAATGATTCCAGGTTGGTCTTGTCGACAATTGGACTAAGTCGGTATGTTTTCAAGTTGAAGCAATTTGTAGTACTTGGAATTTGGGGGCGATATTATTACCCCGTACGAGATCCCAAATCCTACAAGCCACAGCCCGAACTCGAATCGAGTATAAGGGTGAACGTAATAGTGATCTCGGCCCTGGTTTAATTATAGAAATAAACAGGGTTTAATATGAGCGGTGGCTAGGGGCCACTTAAAAGATTGGTTTATTTTTGATATTTTTTTAGTGAAATATTTTAGTCGTCTGAATGGGCCACCAGGCAAATATGTTTATGTCAACCCTCGTGTACATATATGGAGAGTTTGTTCGCAAAAACCGATAAGTCCATTTTTGAAGTTATGGTCATAAGAAGCAAAAAAATTCTTATTATTTTCTTTATTTTTCTTGACCTTTAATCGCAAATATCTCCATTTGGCAAATATGGACTAATCTGTTTTTGCAAACAAACTCTTCATATATATGAAGGGTTTGTTTGCAAAAACCGATAAGTCCATTTTTGAAGATTTTGAAGTACGATCTCTGTCATAAAGTACAAAATAATACCTTTTAAATGATATATTGGTCACTACATATAAAGGTATATTTTTGAAGTTATGGTCAAAAGAAGCAAACAATTTCTTATTATTCTCTTTATTTTTCTTGACCTTTAATCACAAATATCTCTTGGCAAATATGGACTTATCGGTTTTTTGCAAACAAACTCTTCATATATATATATATATGAAGAGTTTGTTTGCAAAAACCGATAAGTCCATTTTTGAAGATTTTGAAGTACGGTTCCTGTCATAAAGTACAAAATAATACCTTTAAAATGATATATTGGTCACTACATATAAAGGTACATTTTTGAAGTTATGGTCAAAAGAAGCAAACATTTTCTTATTATTCTCCTTATTTTTCTTGACCTTTAATCGCAAATATCTCCATTTGACAAATATGGACTTATCGGTTTTTGCAAACAAACTCTTCATATATATATATATATATATATATATATATACAATATATAGGCAAATCAGCTTTGGTCGACAAAACGCACTAGAAATAAGATCAAATCAGTCTGAAAGTATCTCAGTAAAGACTAGGGGGAAAGGACGCTCAGAGATGATTTTCTTGATTATTTATTATTTTTTTTTTTTTTGTCACTGAAGCGTTACTTTACTTTATTTTACCAACTAAGGTGAACCAAAATCAATTCATCTTCAGGTCAAAAAAAAAAAAATGAAATTAATGCTAGCGATCGTGTGAACAATAAACCAACATGAACTAATGCCAACTAATGCTTGCACTGACCTAGATCCAACAACAAAACGCAACACAGTTCGACGCGGAACACAGCCAATCTGTTTTTCACGCACACAAAAGCTTCATGGATTAAAGGGTGAAACAATGATAAGTATGTTATACACTCATAGTGTCATTTTGTTCATGACGATATGAACTTTCTAGATGTATTTGTCTGTACGAAGCTTCTTGGAATTGATTTCAGGATAATCAATCAGCCTTTCATTTTATGGACGCATACTTTTTATGTGTGTGCGGTATCGCTTTCACCACAGGCAAGCTGTTATTTCCTGATAACGGCAGCCAACCCCATAATCATATATAATACAGGTAGACTATCAAAACGTAAATTGCAGATTAAACAAAGGTTACATTTACCTACACTGGTACTAATAAGATGCTTCATATTCTAAGTTTTTCTAAATATCACTCCGAGAGATTGCAACAGATTGGGAACATCATTTCTTAAGAATTCAACAAACAAGCAAACAAACAAAAAGAACTATGTGGTTGTCTATTGAAGACACTGGCAATGATATGGGATGACTTACTGTTTGGCTGTACGTCTTTTATTCCTGTTAGGTGTACTGGTGAAGAACAAGACATAATCATTTTAATCTATTTCATTTAGTTATTTCTTTTCTATGGGGCAGAGGTAAATGTGCTACTTTACAAATTCATTTACTTCCCCAATTGCCTTTGTAAAAGCAAATTTATATGCAAAAATGAAACCATATTAAAGTTTAAGCATTTGTAGCATCATGATGTTATCCACCAAAAATCACTAATCTTACCACAATGGTTCTTAGTGGGACACACTGTGTATCTTATGTACTTCTTTGAAAGGGCTCTCAGTTAACAAATATAAAAATACCAAAACATATCAATATCTAAAAAAATGGTAGCCAGACATGTACTCCCGGTTACTATCACAAAGTCGAGCTTCGCACAAAAATGGATTGTGGCGGATTATGAGCCTACATTTCTCTTATCAAGCTTATTTACCCATTCTTCCGTTGTCTGTTGCTTTTAACAAGGTTGTTGTAGTCTAGTGGTTGGGTCGAAAACCAGGTTGTTGATATTATCATAATCAGGATGTCAATAGATGATCAAAATAGTCAGTTGACCGTCTGAATATCATATATAGCAATGTTCACATTATCTTTACGTGTAGCTCTGAATAGAGAAAAAATGCGAGTGCACATTTTTAAAATACTGCATGATATGACACAAGGTCCCTAGAATCGGATCGGATTTCTTCCCCACGAGTTTTATGTATGCAATAACAGAGAACTTGGTAACATCCGACCCTCTCCAAGAGATATGGAAGGGTCCTCCCTTTCATTCCCTTATTCATTTATCAATATCATTCTATCTATCTATCTATCTATCTATCTATCTATCTATTATATTCATCCTGTCATCTATCTTGCTATGAGACGTCTTTTGCTCGCAATAATGTTCTATCCTGAGTACATTCAACACTGCAATAGAACATACAGTGTATGTGACCCTGCACCACAAAACCAACAGACATGAATTTTTAGTTAAGGGCAGATTCTAAAAGAGCAGACTCTAAGCTTTAAAATGATATATAACTCGATCCAAATGGACTCTCCTAACCTCTTTAAATATTGGAAAGAAAGTACACACTCTGGATAAGTGTGAACTGAGAAAAGAGGCTCTGAAGAACAGGGTCTATTCAAGCATTTAATCTTTACCAAATCGCACTAGCTGCGCGATGAATGGAACAAATGAACAGGATGACCACCACCAGAGCAACAGCAATGAAGAAATTATCAGATTAAGCTGAAATTGTGCATGCTTTATCAGCACTTTCTGTTGATGATCACTGCCAACTTTCAAAGCAGTAGCGTCATCCCTTCTAAAGTTATTGGAGTTGAAAGTGATGAGCATGGACAATGTTTTTAAGAAATGAAAAGAGGACTCTTTGAGAAACACCTAATCACACCATTCTACCAAAAAGTGTTCCAGAAAAATGTTAAAAGCTCAATTTCCTTTTCGTTTGATGATCCCAAAACTTTAGTATAATGTAGAAGAAGACGGAGTCTTGCTCTTTCAGAAAATATGAAAAAGTCAAGATTGGCTTGGTTGACCTATTTCACCTATTTTCATCTCTCACTCAAAATCAGTGCGTGCGACTTTTTCTTCGTTTTGTGATGCACGGTCACATATTCTGTAAGGAAATTAGCAATTATGCACAGCTATACAATATTTACACAGGAACATTCCTTTCATGCTTTTGTTTTTAAAGTTGAAACGAGTTCTTATTTTCTTAACTACTTCAACATCTTAATATCAAGATAACTACTTTTAATCATGTTTTACGTAATGCGACGCGTCGTGATAAAATCAGCCAAAAATATTACTGGTTGGTTGTCCAGAAATTAGGAATATGTTCCCAAAATCATTTTCCAACCATGATGCAATGATTAACTGAGATAATCGTGACAAATGCATATATTCAAAGTTATTGTGTTTTCTCTTATATTCGTTTTTTACATGTTTAAAAAAAAAATCAATTGAAAACATGCACTCATACAATGAATCTATACGAAAATAAGTAACACAACCGCGATGTTAAATTGGACTATTTGTTCAAACGTGTTGGTTTTAGTTCAATCCGTGAGACGCCGGCGCCAAATAAGAATGCTACAAATTATCTTTATGCAGAAGTGATGAAGAATAGTAGGAAAATATGAAAAGAATTCTTACCGAGACGATACAGCCATTGAAAGTGTTTCAGAAAGAAATGTCATTTATCAAGTACAGGGCCTACGGGAGAACGGAAGATACATTATTACATGTTGATTGTTCGTTAAAATGATCACATGTGAAGCACACCTATACTTGTCGATTTATCCCTGCGGTTGGAGCGCCCCAGTAATGATTTCTCTTCCTTATTAAAAGCATTTTTTTTTTCTCTATCCTGTGAAGCAATTTTTGTTATCTGTGACAACTGCCACTTTTCTATGACAAATTTGCTCTAAACCTCTCAGATACAAGGATTTCAGTAGGTTGTTAAAACTATTGCAACTTGTCACTGATAACAACTTTAATGAAAATTGTAAACTAATAACAAGTTTTATGAAACCTGACCCTAGACTGCTTTGAGTGTATTTCACCACCCTTGCTTCCTGCAACAAGCAATATGTATCACCTGCTGTCTTCTTCCCGCACATCTCTGACTGTGAGAGTAGACGTCAACTCATCGTTAATGTTGCCAGCTTTTACTGTAAACTTTCAACCTGTCCTGTTTTCAAACAATGCTCCTTGACAAACTCTAATTTTTGATGGAATAAGCACGCAGTTAAAATGTCCAGAATACATTTCGTACTAATATTCTGAACAATTGGTTCGAAGTGAGGTGTGAAAAATTATATCATTGTCTGTTCCCTCACAGGTGCTGTAGACCTTGACTGAAACTGCTAGATGGCAGGTTAAAACTATTGTCACCAAGTTGCAATTGTCATATTTTCCCCATTGATTAAAATTGGATAGTTAGACGTGAGTTGTTGTTTTTTTTCTCATTAGCTACATGTGATATACTTACGGACCAGAGGTGATACATTCAGGAGTCATGTTGATTTTTTCTAGCTGAAATCTTAGTTTTTTCTTCCACTGAGACATGTAATTCTTTTTTTTTCTTTTGCGGACATATTTTTTCTTGACAATAATCATTAACGCAGAAAAAGAAACGATGAAGAAAACAGTTGATATGTTTGATATCAGGACAATAGTGCCTCCATTTGTGTCATTGTATACCGGGCTTTCTGTATGGTTTGATATTGTCACACTGGTTGTAGGCTGCTGTGAAGTTCCTCCTCTCTTCTGATCTTCTTTCTCATAAAAGAACCTCGACGAACTTTTTGCAGGATATGTGAAATTTAAGCAAAGCTCAGGAGGTTCCTCACACTGTGGTGCAGATGAACAGCAGTTGATAGAAGACTTGACATCCATCCAGAAGGAAGCTTAAATGCCATGCACTGAGTGTTCTAGTCGACCAAACAATGGTACCTTTATGCCATCTTGGAAGGAGGCGATTGGTCCTGGTGGATTCAAATCCATTCCTAGAGGAGCAGAGCAGTGTATCTCGATCTAAGTCTGGTGAGTACGATGATAACAGGTTCTGACACACAACTGGTCGAGGTGAAGTGATTACATCGATGTACACATCTATGAACTTAGGATACCATTCACCATTCCTATCTAATCCAACAAGCGATATGTATGGCCCTTTATCTTCCTTCTGCACATCTCTGACTGTCAGAGTAACGGTCAACTCATCTCTCGTCTCTGCTACTGTAAACCTTTCAGCCTGTTCAGTTTTCAAACAATGATCCTCGACGAACTCTCCATTTTCATGGAATAAGCAGTCAAAATGTCCAGCATACATTTGGTAGTCATGTTCTGTATAATCAATATTATTTGAAGTGAGGAGAGGAAAATTATATCATTGTCTGTTCCCTCACAGATGCTGCAGACCTTTAATGAAGCTGCTAGATGGCAGGTCAAAACCATTGTCGCAAAAAGGTGCACACCTAACCTCTTGACAAAAGACATTTTCATATTTTCACTAATGGGTAAAATAGATAGACGTGAGTTGTTTTTCCAGTAGCAACGTGTGATATACTTACAGACCGCAGGTGATGTAATCAAACGTCATGTTGAGTTTCTCCGGCTGAAATTTTAATTTCCTCTTCCTCTGAGACATGTGGCTTTTTTCTACTCCTGCGGATATATTTCTTCTTGACAATACACATTAACAGAACGAGAGACACTATAAAGAAAACAGTGTAAATAATTGATATCAGGACAATAGTGTCTCCATTTTTGTCAATGCAAACCAGACTATCTGTATGGTTTAATATCGCCACACTGGTTGTAGGCTTCTGTGAAGTTCCTCCTTCTCTCTCTTGATGGTCGTTCTCATCAAAAGACCTCGACGGGCCTTTGACAGGGTATGTGGAATCTAAGCAAAGCTCAGGAGGTTTCTCACACTGTGGGGCCAAAGAACAGCAGTTGATGGAAGACTTGACGTCCATCCAGAAGGTAGCTTGGATATCATCCACCGAGTATTTTGGTCGACCAAACAATGGCGCCTTCATGCCATTTTGGAAGCAGGCGATTGATCCTGCTGGATCCGTATCCAGTCCTAGAGCAGCAGAGCAGTGTACCTCGATCCAGTCTGGAGAATACGATGATGACAAGTTTTTACACTCAGCAGGTCCAGGTGGAGTGATTACATCGATATAAATATCTACGACGTCTTGATACCATTCACCATCGCTGCTTCCTGCAACAATCAAAATGTACACACCTTGGTCTTCCTTCCGCACATCTCTGACAATGACTGTTACCGTCAGCTTATTGTTCGTGTCGTTCGTTTTTTTGGCTACTGTTAACCTTTCCGCCTGTCCAGTTTTCAAGCAGTTGTTCTCAATAAACACCCCATTTCGAAAGAATAAGCATTCAAGCTGCCCAGAATACATTTCGTACTGATATTCTGATTTGTTTCGAAGCGAATAATGGAAAGTTATATTATTATTCGTTCCTTCACAGATGCTGTAGACCTAGACTGAAGCTGCTAGGTGGCAGGTCAGAACCATGGTCGCCAAAAGGTGTACGCCCATTCTCTTGACGAAGTACATCGTTATAGTTTTCCTCTATGGTTAAAATTCGATAGCTAGACGTGCGTTGTTGTTGTTTTTTATTAATCAAATAGCGTTGTTAGATATACTTACAGAAAACAAATGATACAATCACTGATCGAAGCGAATATAAAGATTCAACATGGACACTGATTGGAATGTGAAGGTGTCTGTCACGTAATCACAGGGTGGGGTCGAGTCACTGATTTCTATTCTCTTTATGGATTCGTGGCCAAGCCTATGAATAATTGACTGAAGCCCAGAAGTTTACAGACAAAAGAACGTGGATGAGAATGGAGGGGTCGCAGAAGGGGGCTACAATCGCTGTCAACGTCAATTTATCCAATTCAAAGTCAGTCCCGAAGGGTTCCATCAGGATGATGGCCACGTCCCGATCGCTTTGTCCGTATCGCCAAAAACGGAACGATGACATTTTTATACGCATGCGCAGACGTTAATGATTTCCCCATAGTTCCGTGCGATATTTAACTGTCGATTGCCATATTGTAGAGGTCAAATTGGTATAATCTCTTTTGCAGTTTTTTTTTTTTTTTTTTTTTTTTTTTTTTAGTGAATTAGCATGCTTTCATGTAAGGACAATTCACAATTCGATTCAAATCGAATTCAATTCAATTCAATTCAATTCCATTTCAAATCACAAAGGACAACATTAAGCATTCAGTGTTACAGATGAAAAATAAAAACAGTCACATAAAAAACCACAACAATGACAACATCAAAATTGCAGTCAAAGATTGATACAGATTACAATGGGAAAAAAAGTAAACATGGAAAATGGTGTACACATAAAACGTAAATAAGGCATGTAGGCGCGCGTACACCGTTGTTACAAATTATGTGAAATTGGAATCTAAGTTATTTTCAAATATCATAAATCCACTTTTTACAGAAGATACAAAAAATAACATTAAACAAAAAACAAAAACAAACATGAAAAAAGATGGTTAAATACATCAGTGGGTTTATTGCATTCGAAAAAAAAAAAAACCAAACAAACTGGTCCTGTATGACGAAGAGTTTGTTTTAATTTCCTACTAGGACATTTCCATTGATGAAATTTATTACATCTCCGTGTATTATACGTGTGTATATTTGAGTTTAATGTGAACATATTCATGATGTTAGGAGAGAATGTATCTTTTTGGAAACGTTGCATCAAGGAGGTTATTTGAAGTCTATTCATATCATGCAACTTTAGTGTTGTCGTTGGTTTAAATAGCTGAGAGGTGTGAGCTATAATGTCGAGATTTTTTAACATGACGAATTGCTTTCTTTTGTAATTTAAATAACTTATCAAGTCTGGAGTTAAAAGTGTTTCCCATACAACATTACAAGACAATTAATGAGGTAAAAAAATAATTATAAAGATAACAATAAAAGAAATGGTGGTAATTCAAATTTCAAAGGATTTAAAACACCTACAGACTGCGCTACTTTATCTTCATAAATTTTCTATGTGTTCACGCCGGTCGATATTTTCATCCAAACTAATACCTAAAAACTGAACTGATTTACACTGAGTTATGGGTTTTCAATATATATTTTATGTAATTAGTAAATTGCACATTACCCTTCTTCGTCTGAAATAACATATTACTTTTATCTACATTTGATGACAGTTTATTGCACTGAAACCAATTCACAATTTTAAACACACATTTATTTACAATAGCATAGAAAATACCTATACTACTATGTGAAGCAAGAATGATAGTATCATTAGCGTACAAAATGAAATCAAAATCAGGGCAAGAATTAACAATATAATTGATGTAAAGCAAAAAAAAAAAAAATAAAAAAAAAACCCTAAAATCCACCCCTGTGAAACCCCGGTGCAAATCGTTAAAAAAAAAAAAACAAACAAACAAAACAAAAAAAAACCCAGAATCAAAAACAGTTTGTTGCATTCTTTCAGAGAAAGAAGACTCAAACCACTTCAAACAAATACCTCTAATACCATAATACTCTCATTTCTCTGATTTAATAAAATGAGAAAATCAAAAGCTTTTGAAAGGTCCTTGAATATTCCACTTACACTTCTATTACCAATTATTTCATTCATTATTCGATCTTGTATTTCAATGATAGCCATTTCAGTTGAAAAGACAAATCGAGAAGACGATATATTCCATTATTATTATTTATTTTTGTGGTGGTTATGGATCACAGCTGTACAGCTGACCAGTGAAATCAACACGAAGAAATGAAACGACTGCCCGCCTTTCTGAGACTAAAATGTCGACATAATGTTAAGATATTTATATTTCAGGATCTAGACTAAAAAAGAAAAAAAAAAGAACTACATGATTAATAGCTATAATAATATACATGCATAAATAATATGGTGTACATTTAATGTAGCCCCCAAAATTATTTTAAGAGACCGGAACCTTATAAAAAAAAAATCAAAAAAACAGTTTGTTGCATTCTTTCAGAGAAAGAAGACTCAAACCACTTCAAACAAATACCTCTAATACCATAATACTCTAATTTCTCTGATTTGATAAAATGAGAAAATCAAAAGCTTTTGAAAGGTCCTTGAATATTCCACTTACACTTCTATTACCAATTATTTCATTCATTATTCGATCTTGTATTTCAATGATAGCCATTTCAGTTGAAAAAACAAATCGAGAAGACGATATATTCCATTATTATTATTTATTTTTGTGGTGGTTATGGATCACAGCTGTACAGATGACCAGTGAAATCAACACGAAGAAATGAAACGACTGCCCGCCTTTCTGAGACTAAAATGTCGACATAATGTTAAGATATTTATATTTCAGGATCTAGACTAAAAAAGAAAAAAAAAACTACATGATTAATAGCCATAATAATATACATGCATAAATAATATGGTGTACATTTAATATAGCCCCCAAAATTATTTTAAGAGACCGGAACCTTATTAGAAAAAATAATAATAAAAAACTATAAAAAAAAAAACAACCAAAAAAAAAAAAACAACACAAAACAAACAAACTAAAAAAAAAAAAAACAACACCGAGAATCGCAGAGCAATGGCCAATCACGTTTGAGATTGGACCTTTCCATTTTATTTTTTTTTTTTCCAATCAGCCCATTTTGGCGTATTATAGTCGAAACTGATGGGACGCGAATAATAATCCCGAATAAGACATGTGCCGGACTGAAAGTAGAGAATAAACGGTGAAGTTCAACGAATGTGATCTGTAACCACCCTTCGTTTTATTTGCCGCTATACGGGTATACCTGATTGGTCATTGAAGTTTCGCTTGTCAAAAGTTTCGCTTGTCAAAAGTTTCGCTTGTCAAACGAATGTTTGCCTCTACTTACCCCTCGTCACTGTGCTGTCTGCTGCCATTTCTAGTTTGGATCTGATGTGCAGAGTGAGCAATGCAGGACCTCACATTACAGACGACGATACAGATTGCAAACAAAACAAGACAAATACAAGGGAAACTAGTATCATTATTTGTACGTTGTATCAGCAAGCACCTGATTGTGAGCTCGCAGTCACACATTGAGACTCCAATTTTATTGCCTCAGCAGACGAAAATGCTCTTTGAATAAAAATGTATTGTCAGTTCGAAAACTTTGAGGGCAGTAGACCGTCATGCTGTCTGTTAGCATTGTAGAATTTGGTCAACGGAAATAGGACGACCTTCAAACTGGGTGTAAGAGGACGAAAATAGTTCGAGGAGAAGATAATATTTGTAGATAAACTTTTTTTCATTATGAAAAGTATCATCTATCATTTCTTCACCATATATTATCTTTTAAAGCTATCCCTGCTGCGTGTACATGGCAGGGCTAATGGATTCTGGTATATACTCAATGTCTACCGCGTATTAAAAGCATAATACTGCAAAGTATAACGAGTGTGAATCAGTCAACTGTGTGTTTGCCTATGCAGTATGCCTGTATAAATGTGTATGTGTGTGTTAAGGTATGCAGAAAATATTTCAGCATGAATCCATTGTGTGTATAAATTAACAATGAAGTAGGCATGATAACATGGAAAATGTCCTGTTCTATTAATGAATTTGCATGTTCTCCTTCTAGTTTCGTGACTTATTCAAGTATCTCTTCCTCCAATCCTCTTCGCTCGCAAGTTTATTTTATATTTCATAGCGGATAAAATAGAAACATGGCAGCTACGTGTGGCAGATTGTGGCGACTTGGTGGAGAGCTGTTTCACATCTCTTTTAGCGGGATTTATCAACATTGACGCCAAATCGCCGATACACATAGAACTTTGTTAATTTTAACTAATGATGATATTTTATGTTTCTTTCGTGTCCTTATAAGATACACAGAAAAATCAATTTGCATGGGGCTGAGCTGACCCGAGAATTAGTGGTACATATACAACTACTTGTCCCTTAGTGCGGAGGGATATCGTGAAATCACTGATCGTTAAAGTAGTCGAATTTATCCCTCCAGCGAAGGGATATCGTGATGCCACTGTATGTGATTCTTATCCCGTTCGTGACATTAGCGGCGCCATGGTCTGCACAGGCGGATGGGTATCGTGAAATCACTGATCGTTGAAGTAGTGGTACCTATCCTTTCGCGCGGAGGGTTATCGTGATGCCACTGATCTGAAGGGCTCACACGGGAAAATACTTCCCCATATAGAGACGTGTGTTACAATTCAAAATCCCCCCCCCCCCCCAAAAAAAAAAAAAAAAAAAATGTAAAATAGCTGGGAGAATGAGGTGTTTCATATTCGGTAATCTGGAAAAGTGAGGGATACCTTTTGGCCCATCAAAATTTCCAAGGGTGGGGGGAGTTCTCAGCTCAAACTCTGTCCAAAGGTCCGCAAAGCCAGACTACGAGTTCTTTTTACCAAAAAAAAAATATATATATATTTTCCGTGCATGCACCAAATCAAATATAGTCCTTTCACTATTCCATGAGAAACGTTTCATCTTTCAACCAAAATGCAGTTTGTAGAATTCATTCAGTATCTGCAGCTATTCAGTTTTTTTTTTCTTTTTGCCAAACTGCCTTTTCTTATTTTTAATTATTTTTTCTTCATTTATAATAGTTAATTAATAATTATTTATAATAGAAGAAGATGAAGAAGCAGAAAAAAAAAGACATGAAAGTCTGTCTTCAAAAAAAAAAAACAAAAAAAAACACTGGTCTTCAAAATGCACTGCTGAACAAATAGGATTTTAAATTACTCCTGAAAGATGTTATAGAGCTTGAGTCTTTCAGCTCACGAGGAGGTTGTTCATTTTCCATCTGTGAAGAAGGCTGGATACCCCATATTCAGCTACACTAAGCTGGTCTTCCATGGGGTCCAGTTAGATGTGGGATGGGACCACTTCACCGGGTTAGACACCCTGCTCTTTGCGATGAATGAATGAAGCGGGATCTTTTACGTGCATGAGCTGTGATTCTCTCATACACGGGACCTCCATTTTATGTCCTATCCGAGGGACAGAGTGCTTTGCCTCTTGCTAGAGGGGACGGTATGTTTACACACAACATTGCTCAGTCCAGACTCGGGTTCGAACCCGGGCCGCGTGATCGTGAGGCAGACGCGCTACCGACTGAGCCAACTCACCGCCCTTAGAAGTGAATTCCACAGTGTTGGTCCAGCGTGAGCGAAAGCTCGTTCCCCCCAAGATTTCCTAGAAAACGGAATATGTAAGAGACCTGAAGTTGAGGATCGATTAGTTTGTGAAGGTTGGTATTGACGAAACAAACAAACATTGTAATCAGGAGCTGTTCCCTCAATAACGTGATAAACGAAAAGAAGTATGACGATAGGGAAAACAATTATTCACTTGTCTCGCGAAGAAGATCGTAGAAAGGTGTACGACGTTTCACTCGCTACTGCTGAGCTTCGTCAGGTACAATAAGACACGTTGGTGCGTGCACGCAAGTTATAGCGTGTATGCGGACGTGGTAGTGAGCACGCGGCCGCCGGAGCCGGGTCGGGCAGTGCGCCACACCGTGTCCGCTGTTTGTTGCGTTCATGCGGACCTAGTTGGCAGCACGCCTTTGGGGTTCATATCAGCACTATATCTACTTGTAATTTCATTCAGCGTCTGTTTGCTTTTGTTTCACGAGGTTGAAGTACATGTGAAGAGTTTGTTCGCAAAAACCGATTAGTCCATTTTTTGAAGATTTTGAAGTACGATCTCTGTCATAAAGTTCAAAGTAATTCCTTTTAAATGATACATTGGTCAGTACATATAAAGCTACATTTTTGAAGTTATGGTCAGAAGAAGAAAACAATTCTTATTATTCTCTTTATTTTTCTTGACAATTAATCGCAAATGTATCCTTTTGGCAAATATGGACTTATTGGTTTTTGCGAACAAACTCTTCAAATAGATTTGATAATCATGCAAAATTTGCAGAATTTGATTTTACTTTTTGATTTGTATTATATGCATGATATTCACAGTACATTTGAAAAATGAATAAGAATATTAGCATGTGCCTTGGGTTCGATTTTTGCGAACAAACTCTTCATGTGTAAGTTGTGTCCAGCTGACCTTAATAAACAGAATGAAGTCATAATTACGACCATTGACAATTCGGATCTATAATAAGAAGCAGAATTCATATGATTTCAAATTGTTGCATGCATTCAAAAATAACTGTTTTTTCTTCAACCCACATTTATTTTTTTTCCACAATGGCAAAGGCAATGGCCTCATCAACTCACACATTTCCCACAAATCTTACCCACCTTCCATTCTTGAAATTAACAAGTTAACAAATCATTGCACCAAAGATTAAATTAAGTTAAATTTGTGTAGAAACCAAGGAGAGTTGGAATATAATACTATCACCTTTTTTTCGAGTTGCGTTTGCGAAAGTACGTGGAATTTTAATGGCATTGAACAATATTCATAGATATCTTACTTCCATGAAGTTACTAAAATATATATCTTCGTTTTATTTCTATGCTAGTTATTACGGCCACCTGCAGGTATCCAACCTTCAGTCAACATGTTATCCTCAAACAAAGCTTGCCCTTTTAATGACGGCGCTGTGATATTTGGAAACTAATAGTTGCTTATTGAAAGCTGATATTCTAATAACTGGCATTTGATAGTAACTCGTGGATAATTGACTTTTAAGGAACTACTTATTGATAATGAACACTCCTTGGTGGATATCAATTTTGTACTTGGTTGATGATATACAGTTGGTAGGATGTAGCTCATTAAAAATGAAAGCCGATATTGGGTTGTTGATAGATTTACATGTAGTTATTTCTTGTTGATAGTTGTGGTAGTTGGTAGTTCATAAGTAGTTGTTATGAATTGCCAGTTACTGTGGATAGCAGCCTGTTAATAAAGTTCATTGTTGATGGATGATAAATTGATAATTAGTGACTGGAAGCACAGACTGTTAACGCTTGTTATTATTGGTACATGTATTTGATGTTTGATTGTTGTGAGTTTAGGCCATATTGTTGCTATTCATCAGTTGTTTATTCATAATTGGTAGTTGTTATCATTTCTTACAGATTTTAGTTGCTTCGCACTTGTGTAAAATAATAGAAATAGGTTCGACTTTGCACGTTGTCACACTAGGAGCACCATAACAGATGCAACTTTACACATTTCAGACCTGTGCCAGTGATCTGCACCTATAATGCGCAAAGTTGACTTCTTTTCTTTACTGTGTATGTTTAGTTGCTTGTTGATATTTGCTAATTAATAGTTGATACTTGATTTTGAATAGTTGAACTTTGGTGATTGACAGAGTTGATAGTTGCTTACTGATAGTTAAAAGTTGAAAGACGATTATAGAACGTTAATAGAAGGTTGCTCATAGTGGATAGTTGATCTATTTTGATAGTTGATTGTTCATAAATGAGTTGCTAATAGTAAATATAAGATTCTATTGTCCACCATATCAAAATCTGATTTAACTCGCGCTTCATGCGAATTACATCGCTTTGGGCATAGTTAAATCCATCGACACCAAATACAGATAACACCCTGGAAAAAGATGTACCTGATGATACATTCCCACTTTTTTTTTTTCTAAAGGACAACAGGAGTGGGGGTAGTATAAGGATGGCTATTGCAGCAAAACACGTCACGCGTCACCGGATTCTGAAAATGCGGCGGGGACCAGTGCCTCAAGGATTTGTCTTTCAGTCACAAAATAATATTACTGAATAATTTAGCTGTTTCTAGGAGAGTCTGCCTTTGGGATGACGTCATTAAATACTTCTAATCTGGGTATTTCAAACTCCATTAGAACACTAGAGAAGTCAAGACAATTTATCAAATCGTGCGCTGTTACCGCTTCTTTCATATCTGATACAACAGTAACTCATTGAATTCCAGGAAATTTATTAAGGGTTTATTGAGAATTATTTGAGCGGAGTCAACTTTAGCGCGCAACTTTTTCTTAATTAGATAACAAATACATAGAATTAACGGTCTCTTCAAAAATATTGCCTGACAAAAGGGTCTCCATTATATATGATATTCATCAGTACATTTTACAGTGCTTGATATTTAAAGATACACACATACACCCACCCCCCCCCCACACACACAAAGAAACACGCAAAAAAATTATTTACCTCCATATAAGAAAATCCTTTGTATTTGACGAATTTGGATGATTTACTTACGAAAACAGAAACATGTAAGACAATTTCGAGATATTAAAACCTTGGATTTGAAAGTAGTAAGCTTCTTCTGACGAAATTGATTTGAAAATGTATGACACTGAATGAAAAGATGCAGAAAAAAAGCGGAAAATGAATACTATTGATAATGTGAGTATGAATGAAAGTAAAAAAAAAAATAATAATGTGATGAAGAAAGGAGGAGAGTGAATATCAAGTAAACCAAGTAGCTTGTTATGTGAATGTATTTCCGTTTTGTTTAAGTGATGGTGATCTCGGACTTGGTATACATATAAATATATACAGGGTTCAATATTATCTGTGGCCAAGGGCCACTTGAAAAATTTGTTTATTTTTTCTTCTTTTTTATAGTAACAGATTTTAGTGCCACCAGGCAAAGAAGTTAGTGTCAACCCTCGTATATATATATGAAGACCTGAATATTAGAACGACCCAAGTCCAATTTTTGGCCAAATTCAGTTTGACATGGAAAATTGTAGCTTATGCATGGACTCATCTTGTGTATAAACGATAAATCCTAATTACCCCCGGAAGTGCCTGAAATGATTGAGTTAAATCTTATATTATTGTAAGAATGAAGGACTTGGGTCATTCTTACATTAGTATTATAGCGCCCTCTATCATCCTTCTCTCATCTCTATAGCAGAATATCATGTATATGAATCAAAGAACGACCCAAGTCCATCACACAAAATGGCCTTTCCACAATTAACTTAAATGTTAATTGTCATAATAGTATAATATGTTCTAATTTGTATATACAATGTTGCCTTCCCATCACAGTTAAATAGAATATTATTGGACAAATAAAAAAAATATGAATTTTTTATTAAGTTTACTCGAAATGATCTTCCATGGACTTGGGTCGTTCTTATATTCAGATACTCATATATATATGCAATATATATATATATATATATGCAATATATATATATATATATATATGCAATATATATATATATATATATATATATATATATATATATATATTATACTAGCAGCAAAACTTGCACATAGACGTGGCTGATGTTGGGTTGCACTCCTTTAATCAAGCTTTCAGGCGAAATGCCTTTCTTCAGGATCTACACAGTCAATGACAACGTATAAACAAATTCAACCTAGATGTAGATTCATACCTAACTTTAACTAACCTTCAATATTATACATTCCAAAATATTGTCAACATACCAATACATACAAAACATACATAATTACAACGCATAAAAAGAACACGAACATACTATTAATAAATACAATCCCGGAACTTAACTCACTGTATTGGTGCTGAGTGCAGCATTGTGATGTTGTCTGTGTAGAAGTTATGGTAGGGTGTATCTTGTATGTGTTTGTGTGTATGGGGGGGGGGGGGAGGGCGCTTCTGTACTGAGATTCGTTCTCATTTAATCAATTAAAAAGTACCAATACATAATTTTTCAACCATCCGACGATGTAAAAACTTCCAAATTACAGTTACAGTTTCTACATATTAATACACGTCTTATAATACATAGGCCTACATAGTGTACATACACATCCGCGTACATAAATAATTCATACACATAAATTCATTTATCCAAATACCTACTTATATACACCCACATTACTTTAACAACAGTTCAACGTTCTCAATAATACATGTACCATTACAAATTGTATATCTACATATATTTACTTAAATCGCTACTTGAATTCTCAATTTCTATGTAACTGAACAATATTCTAGCAATCTAAAACAATAAAATAATTATTATACACTAACATTTAAGTATCTCTACTCATCTATATCTATCACATTCATACATCTTCATAATACTTCCCAATAATTCAAATAACTAGTTACAACACATAATATTTTACATACTTACATACTCGCATCTACCTCTCTCATATAATCAATTTCTAACAGGTATATGACGCATGTGGATTTTCACTTGATGTGTTAGGAGATGTTGAATTGTCTACCTGTGGTTGTACTTTGGAATGTCGTAGTTTCTACGATGTGTTGGTGGAGGGTGTATTCTCGTTTCAATACGGAATCATAATATCACCACTTAACATCACCTCATTCACCATAATTGTTAGAAATTGATATGTATGAGTAATTGTAAAAGTAGACGTAGAAATTTACATACATACATACCCACGAGGAAAAGGAACGCTCAATGATGATTTTCTTGATTATTTATTTTTTGTCACAGAAGTGTTTGTATTACTTGACTTTGTTTTACCAACGAAGGTGAACAGAAATCAATTTATTTTCAGATCAACATAATTACGAAAGTAATACTAGCGCTCGTGTGAACAATAAAGCAACATGAACTAATGCCAACTAATGCTTGCGCTGACTTAAATGAAACATCAAAACGCAACACTGTTCAACGCGGAACACAGGCAATCTGTTTCTCATGCACACAAGAGCTACACGAGATAAAGGATGAAACAATCAAACTTATTTCATACACTCATAGTGACATGACGACGTGAACTTCAAATGTATTTGTCTGTACGAAGCTTCTAGTAATTGATTTGTTTTAGGATGATTAATCAGCCTTTCATTTTATGGACGCATACTTTTTATAAGTATGTGGTATCGCTTTGACAACAGGCAAGTTGTTATCTCCTGATGACAGCCAACCCCATAATCATATTATATAGGTTTTCACGGTCAATTTCATACTTGTGTCTTCAAATTCATTAATGTGCATTCAAATTCACAAAGCGCACTCACGCGAAAACATTCGGGCATTCAGATTCAGAATCCGAGTGAATAATTTCATTCATGGGCGTTCTATTTCGTTTTCGTGAAATGAAATTCACGATTGGGCATTCAATTTCAAAATGCGAGCACCGACTTTCCTACTCGCGCATTCAAATTCATGCGATAGTCATGTGAAAGTCTCAATGAGATTGTTTGGAGCGTTCAAATTTATTTTTAGGCGATCAAGTTCCTACTTCGTGCAATCAATTTAACGAGGAAAATGGAGTAGACATTTAGGAAAGGAAAAAGGACCAACACAACCAATGAAGGCTTGCATATATAGTGTAATTATGATTGCTTACAGGTTCTACATTGTTCTCTGTTCATGTATTCTTTGTTTTTCATCCCTCAATAAATTTCAAATTGTAACGTCCAAACAGCAGTGCATCGGAACAACACAACGACAATTTAATCATATTTCTTGATGATACTGCATGCTGACGATGCCCCAACACCAACCACATAGTGACAATTCATCAATTTAAAGACAAACTGACATACAATGACCTCACATAGTTCCGCAAAAAGTAAATCAATAAGATGGCAATACACAACAAACAAGACGTATAAAATGTTCATGTATCAGTCTCAACATAGTGCATTTTTTTTTTCTCGAAATGTCAACCAACCCTCCGTAATATGCTCGTCTGTAGGTCTATACAGTGCGTGATGTTTGTTTATTTCATTTTCCATCAAAGAAGATGGCTGGATAACCCATATTCAGCTGCAATAGCTGGTCTTCCATATGGGGACCCGTCCAGTTAGATGTTCTGCTCTTTGCGATGAATAAATAAAGTGACCCTCTCACACATGGAATCTCCATTATATCCAATCCGAGGGAATGTGACTGTATATTACTTTTTGCTAAGTGCGAGTTCAAAATTGTCAATGAACAGGTGAACCACTACTGCAAAATAAATAATCATCATAAGTCCCAATTCATTCAGAGCCAAATGAAAAACACATGCGTGCGCGGCCCCAAACTAACTAAATCCAGGACTTCTTTTAAATTGAATGCAGTCATTTGGAACATGGTTGCCATTTCACGAATTTAAATGACCGACCAGATTCGGTCGCCAGCTTGACATGAATTTGAATGCTCATTGATAAAATGCATGCTTCTCTGTGAAATTTGAATGCTGCGATAGTGAATTTGAATGTTGTGATAGTAAATTTGAATGTTCCCAAAGTGAAACTGAATGCTCGGATAGTGAATTCGAATGACCGGATTTTGAATTTGATCGCTGACTCGGTGCTGCGAGCGTGGAATGCGTGATATCGAATGCTCGGTATAGGAACTTGAATGACAAAAGTATGAAATTGACCGGGAAAACCTATATAATACAGGTAGATTATCATAACATACATTGCAGATTAAGCAAGTAATGTTACATTTACCCATACTGGCACTAAGCAGATGCTTCATATTCTAGGTTTTTCTACATATCACTCCGAAAGATTGCAACAGATTGTGTACATCACTTCTTAAAAATAAAAAATAAAACAAGTAAACAAACAAAAAGAACTGGTATACATATCTATTGAAGACAGTGACAATGACATGGGATGAGTTACTGTTTGGCTGTCCGTCTTTTATTCCTGTTAGGTGTACAGGTGAAGAACAAGACATATTTTAATCTATTTAGTTTAGATATTTATTTTCTATGGGGCAGAGGTAAATGTGCCGCTTTACAAATTCCGTCACTTCCCCATTTGCCTTCGGAAAAGTAAATTTATATACAGGAATGAAGACATATTAAATTTTAAGGATATTTGCCATCATGATGTTATCTAACAAAAGCACAAATCTTACCACAATGGATGTTAGTGGGACACGCTGCGTATCTTATGTACTTCTTTGAAAGGGCTCTCAGTTAATAACAAATATAAAAACACCAAAAAAATATCAATATTTTAAAAATGGCAGCCAAGGTACTTCAGGTGCCCTTGATGGCCATCGGGATATCACAAAGTCGAGCTTCGCACAAAAATGGATTGTGGCGGATTATGAGTCTACATTTCTCTTATCAAGCTTATTTTATCCATTCTTCCCTTGTCTGCTGCTTTTAACAAGGTTGTTGTAGATAGTGGGTGGGTCGAAAACTAGGTTGTTGATATTATCATAATTAGGATGTCAATAGATGATCAAAATAGTCAATTCACCGTCTGAACATCATATATAGCAATATTCACATAATCGTTAGCTCAGAATAGAGAAAAATGTGAGTGCACATTTTCAAAATACTGCATGATATGACAAAGGTCCCTATCGGATCCGATTTCTTCCCCACGAGTTTTACGCATGCGATAAAAGAGAAATTGGTAACATCAGACTCTCTCCAAGAGATATGGAAGGATCCTCCCTTTCATTCCCATATCCATTAATCAATATCATTCTATCTATCTATCCATATATCTATCTATTCATCTTGTCATCCATCTTGCTATGTGACGTCTTTTGCTCGCAACAATGTTCTATCCTAAGTACACTCAACACTAAATAGAACATATTAATCTGTAAGGGAATTAGCAATTATGCACACGCAGTATCAGCTTTACAATATTTACATGATCACCTCTTTAATGCTTTTGTTTTTCAAATTTAAGCGAGTTCTTATTTTCTTTATTTCTTCAACATCTTAATATCAAGATAACTACTGTATAATCATGTTTTACGTAATCCGACGCGTCGTGATAAAATCAGCCAAAAACATAACTTTTTGGTTGTCCAGAAATCAGAAATATGTTCCCAAAATCATTTTCCAAAACCATGATGCAAGTATTAACTAAGATAATCGTGACAAATGCATACCCGGTATATTCAAAGTTATTATGCTTTCTCTAATATTCGTTGTTTACATATTAAAAACAAGCAACTGAAAACATGCACTCATACAATGAATCTATAAGAAAATATGTAACACAACCGCGATGTTAAATCGGACTATCTGTTCAAACGTTTTGGTTTTAGTTCAATCCGTGAGACGGCAACGCAAAATATAAATGCTACAAAGATCTTTATGCAAAGTGATGAAGAATAGTAGGAAAATATGAGCCATTGAAAGTATTTCAGAAAGAGATGTCATTATTAAGTACAAGGCCTACGGGAGGGGCCTAAGGTGCATAATTACATGTTGATTGTTCGTTAAAATGATCACATGTGAAGCACACCGATACTTTTCGATTTATCCCTGTGGTTGGAGCTCCCCAATAATGATTTTTCTTTCTTAAAATCATTTCCCCCCTCTATCCTGTGAAGATTTTTTTTTTTTTTTTTTTTTATCTGTGACAACTGCCACATGTATATAACAAATTTGCTCTAAACCTATCAGATGCAAGGATTTCAGTAGCTCGTAAGAAATATTAAAAGTTGTTACTGATAACAACTTTAATGAAAATTGTCATTAAGAACAAGTTTTACGAAACCTGCCCTAGACTGCTCTGAATGTATTTCACCACACTTTCCTCCTGCAACAAGCAATATGTGTGACCTGCTGTCTTCTTCCCGCACATCTCTGACTGTGAGAGTAGGCGTCAACTGATCGTTACTGTTGACTTTCTCTAGCTGAAATCTTAGTTTCTTCTTCCTCTGAGACATGTGATTCTATTTTACTCTTGCGGACATATTTTTTCTTGACAATAAGCATTCACGCAGAGAAAGGAACGATGAAGAAAACAGTGTATAAGTATGATTGGTATCAGGACTTTAGTGACAACATTTTTGTTATTTCACACCGGGCTTTCTGTGTGATGTAATACTTTCAAACTGATTGCAGGCTGTTAAGAGGTTGTTCCTCCTAATTTTTGATGGTCGTTCTCAATAAAGGACTTCGATGGGGTTTCTGACACTGTGATACAAATGAACAGCAGTTGATAGAAGACTTGACTTGAGGAGAGGAAAATCATATCATTGTCCGTTCCCTCACAGGTGCTGTAAACCTGGAAACAAGCTGCTAGATGACAGGCCAACACCACGGTGGACAAAAGGTGCGCATCCATCGCAGACGAAAGACATTTTCATGTTTTTCCTAACTGTTATTGTTATATTTTCATCTATTTTATTGTTAGAGGTGATTTTTCCAGTAGCTTCATGTGATATACTCACAGACCACAGGTGATGCAATCAAACGTCATTTTGAGTGTCTCTTACTGAAATTTTCATTTCCTCTTCTTCTGAGACGTGTGATTCTTTTTTACTATTGCGGACATATTTGTTCTTGACAATAAGCATTAACGCAGAGAAAGAAACAATGAAGAAAACAGTGTATATGATTGATATCACGATAATTGTGACTAAACATTTGTCATTGCTCACCAAACTTTCTGTATGGTTAAATATTGCCACACTGGTTGTAGGCTGCTGTGAAGTTCCTCCTTCTCTCTCTTGATGGTTGTTCTCATCAAAAGACCTCGACGAAGCTTTTGCAGGATATGTGGAATCTAAGCAAAGCTCAGGAGGTTTCTCACACTGTGATGCAAAAGAACAGCAGTTGATAGAAGACTTGACGTCCATCCAGAAGGTAGCTTGAATGTGATCCACAGAGTGTTGTGGTCGACTGAACAATGGTGCCTTTATGCCATTTTGGAAGCAGGCGATAGATCCTAAGGGATTCGTATCCATTCCTAGAGAAGTATTGCAGTGTACCTCGATCCAGTCTGGAGAATACGATGATGACAAGTTTTTACACTCAGCAGGTCCAGGTGGAGTGATTACATCGATATAAGCATCTACGAAGTCTTGATACCATTCACCATCGCTGCTTCCTGCAACAATCAAAATGTACACACCTTGGTCTTCCTTCCGCACATCTCTGACAATGAGTGTTACCGTCAGCTCATTGCTCGGGTCGTTCGTTTTTTGGGCTACTGTTAACCTTTCCGCCTGTCCAGTTTTCAGGCAGTTGTTCTCGATAAACACTCCATTTCGAAAGAATAAGCATTCAAGCTGCCCAGAATACATTTCGTACTGATATTCTGATTTGTTTCGAAGCGAAGAACGGAAAGTTATATCATTGTTCGTTCCTTCACAGATGCTGTAAACCTGAAGTGAAGCTGCTAGACGGTAGGTCAGAAGCATGGTTGCTAAAAGATGTACACCCATTCCCTTGACGAAATACATTGTCACAGTTTTCCTAAATGGTTAAAACTGGATAGCTACACATACGTTGTTCATCCAATAGTGTTGTTGAGTATACTTACAAACCGGAAATGACGTAATCATTGATCAAAGCGAAAATAAATGTTCAATAACATCGATCACTGACTGGAGGACGTGAAGAATGTGTAGGTCATTGTCACGTGACCACAGGGTGGGGTCAGGTCACTGATCTTTGTTCTACATAGATTGGTCGCCAAGACTCACTGACTGAAGCCCAAATGTTTACAGGCAAAAGAGCGTGAATGAGAATGGAGGCTGACGCGGAAGGGAGTTGCCATTGCTGACGCTTGTATTACCCGACACTGTACTGTCATTGAACAATAGATGGCAGCAGCTCTCCATTTACTCGAATAATCGTTCCTCAATCTATCCAGTTCAAAGTAGAGATTATAATTATGGTGTAGTTCGACGAATGTGACCGTTGTCGTGTAACAACCTACCGTTCTCTTTGTGTATGTTGCCATTCGAGTATCTGATTGGTCATTGCAACAAAGTGGCAAATGGTAAACGAATGTTTTCCTCTAACCTCTCGTTATTGTTTTGCCTGGTGCCATTTTTAGTTTGGATCTCACTTCACATCCCCCCTCCCCTCTTTACGACGAGACAGACTGAAAAATTAAAAATCAAAACAAAAAAATGCAAGGAAAACATGTAATACTTCATTTGTACTTTTTTTTTTTTTTTTTTTTTTAAAGCAAACACCTGATTACAAGCTCGCAGTCACACAACACGACTCCACCTGCCTTAGGAGACCAAAATAATTATTTTGTATCATCATTGTCGGTCAGAAATTTCAGGGCAATTTTCCGTCAAGCTGTCTGTCGGCATTTGGTCAAGGGAAATAAGACGATCTTCAAACTGGATGGAAGAAAAAAAAGACTTCCGGTAGTTTTCGAGTACGAGCGTGGAGGTTGAGGTGGGAGACTGTAAGAGAGTGACATCATTCATTGTTTCTGTCCTAAGTTAATCTGAGGTAAAGTAATCCCCTCTACCTATATTGTCCCTGTATTACTGGAATAGGTAGAGTTTGTAGGCCTATGTGTATCATCACAGCAGAATGACAGATTTCCTTGAAGACAATAATATTGTTGATGAACATTTATTCATATTCAGGGGCAACTATCACATAATTATAATATTGCACCCTATATTATTTAATTCATATGCAGGTGCAGGCGCATGGTACAACTGCTAATGGATTATGGAACACAATATCTAACGACTGTTGTGTAATACTGCAAAACAATAACATAATTCAAAGAAAAAAATAATGTTTTAGCTTTACTCTAACATATAACTGCTTTATTAGACGGTGACTAAAATGCAGAAGCGACCAACAGACGTACGAAGCCGCCGTCAGGTTCCCAGCCCGATAAACTGCCCGCGGGCGGATCGAAGCAATCCGCAGAAACAGAAAGGCTACTACAATACACGCGGGACATCGACATTCCGTGCTGCCACGGAGAAATATCATTCTTAAATACAAATTTATATAAAGATCAAACATGCCATTAAGCACTGTCATTCATCAAAATATATACATCAAAATTCCTATAAAATGTTATAAAATTGTCACATGAGACAGTGTACTCAATCTTCTTCATAAATCTCTGTCTTCAGATATCATCTCATCATGGATACAATTATACAAGCGATTTTTACTTCTTTGTTTCAATATCCTTGTCGTCATTTCACAGACTTTCTGCTTCCTTAAACTGCTATACCAAATTAAACAACAAAATATGGATAAACACTCCTCTACTGAGAAGTGAAGCAAATGTTGTGTCAACATTGTGGTATCAACTTTCATTAAATCTAAAACTGTTTTCACCACATTATACCACGAACATTTCCAATGAATTCCTCTTCCCTCTTCCTTCCTCATTATCCTATCGAATGAGACTGAATGTGTCAACCACATACTTCAGTCTTTGGTGTACACCATAAACAAACCTGTGAAAATAGACACCGTTTGGAAGACCCTACATATAGGTTGACCTGGCATCGAGCATGACGTCATACAGGGGGTATTTTCACATGAAGCAATTCCTTCAACCATCCCTTATAATTCTCTGTCTGCAGATCGTCAGTGATTTCGTTTGTTTATTTCAATATCCTTGTGATTTTAGTAGTGCCCACTTTCATGAGACTGCTGTACCAAAATACATATCCAAACACCATATACTTCCAACTATACTGAGGAGTATATAGAACAGATGTAAAATTGTGGTATGAAAGTGAAATGATCTCAATTTCCTACATCCTCATGCTCACTTACTGACTACTGCAGTGCAGTGTCCTTCCCAGTTAAGCTTGTTGTCAGGTTCCATACCAAGACACATGTAACTATCAACAACCTGAATATCTATTCCATTTATCGTAACTGGAGAAGTGGTCTGTTTGTTTTTCCTAAAATTTATGACAAATCCGTTTTTCTTGCTTTCATTTAGTCTTTCAATTAGTTCTTATGCTCTTCTTTATCATTCCGCTAAATGAGTCCAACAATGGCTGTGTTAACAGTATATTGCAAAATTGAAATAGTGCTGCAACTGGACTGACAATCATTGGTAAACATTGTGCACAAAATTGGAGACAAAACACAGCCTTGAGGAGACCCTATGCATGAGTAATCATAGCATCAGACAGGACATCTGATACAAGAACTGACTGAACTCTTTAAATTAAAAAATCACTAATTCAAAGTAGCAATAGTGGATTTACACCAAAATCTGCTATTTTTCAATTACCTTTATGAGAGCTGTTGAATTGAAATACAGAGGAAATATCAGCAAAAGTCAAACGAGCATAAAGTCCTCAACTGTCCGAAATGTCGTTGAATGAGTGGCATAGTGCCAGTACGGCATCATCTACAGATTTCCTTAATTGATATGCAGAGTGCCATCTGTGGAGACATTTAGAAGTTATGTAAAATGTGCAATAAGTATAGTCTTAAAAATACCTCTTTTTCGATGGCTTTTGGAGGAAAAGTGAAATTGATACATCTTGGACAACAGACATGATGCCTATCCCTGTCAGCAAGGGATACATTTACGTCACAGGCAAGATGAATGAAATTTTATGTCAACAACAATAATGGAAAACAGAGGGCGTTTCAATTCCGTTGCCTTTAGAACATTCTGCTTACGTTACCGTCATCCAGAGTACCTGGAATTTTCACAATCCCACTACCATGCAACTGAAGGTTCATGTGAGCGTTATAAGTGGCGCCACGTAGGAAGGTAATGAATAGAGCAGAACAAAAATATGAAGACATTACATTTAAATGCTTACGTTGTTACCATTTCTATCTGTCGGTTTTTCACCAGAAAACAGCACTCTGTTGACGGCTTTCGTCTGCAAAAATTTTTGTTCTCTATATGCTATGAGACAGATTGTTGTTTTTTGTACTCTTAGGGACGTATCTCCTCTTGACAATAAAGATAAAGACAGAAAAAGAAATTATATAGAAAAAAAAATGTAAGAGATTGACAACACCACATCTGTGCCTATATAATACTCCACTGCTCTCCATGCTCTCTGTGTGGTTTAATGATGTCAGACTGGTTGCAGGCTGCTGGGAAGTTGTTCTTTCACTTTTCTGAGTGGCGTTCTCCTCGAAAGACCTCGATTGGACCACGTTAGAGGATGTGAAATCAAGGCAAATCTCAGGAGGTTTCTCACACTTTGGTGCAAAGGAACAACAGTTGATAGAAGACTTGACGTCCATCCAGAGGACAGCTTTAGTGTGTTCGTCCGAGTGTTCAGGCTGGCTTAAAAATGGCGACTTTCTACCATTTTGGAAGCAGGCAATTGAACCTGGTGGATTCGAATCCATTCCTAGAGTAGCAGAGCAGTGTACCTCCATCCAGTCTGAAAAATAGAATGATGTCACATTCTTACATTCAGCCGGTCCAGGTGGAGTGATTACATCAATGTACAATTCTTTGACGTCATGGTACTTTTCACTATCCCTGTGTCCTGTGACAAGTAATATGTAAACACCTTGGTCTTCCTTACGCACATCTCTGACAGTGAGAGTAACAGTCAACCTATCGTAATTGTTGTTTTCTTTTACTTTAAACCGTTATGCCTGTCCAGTTTTCAAGCACTGCTCCTGTGCAAACGCTCCATTTCCATAGAATACACGTTCCAAATACCCAGAGTATATTTCATACTCATATTCTGAATTGTTCTGAAGTGATGAGCGGAATATCACATCATTGTCCGTTCCTGGGCAGAAGTTGTAAATCTGGATCGAAACTGTTAGATAGCAGGTCAAAACCATCGTCAGTAATAGGTGTAGGCTAACTTGTTTGAAAGAAAACATTGTCATACGTTTCCTCCAAAAGTTTAAATTCAACAGCCAGACGTGCGTGACCATGAGCTGTTCGTGATGCTTACTACTGTATAGTCCTCTTGTTCCACAGCGTTTTGTTGGTAGGTATTCGTTACTCATAGTGTGTTTGCTTTTGCATACCAGCATCTTTCCAATAAATGACACATTGTTTTATAAGCCGACTTTGTTTTTATGGGACTCAATCGCCATGGCTGCATAGATGAGACACTCACAGCTTATTCTCGCGATAAAGTCATGTTAGGTTTTTTTTCGAACGTCATCCACATTGTGCTCTCGAACGCAGCCGTAACATAATTGTTCCATGTATAGAAAGTGGATATGTCTGAAAATAACATTTATACCTAAGTTAAAAGCAAAAACAAAAACAGCAAAATGCAGTCGTTCACAGCAAAAAGTCTTTTCTTGACTTTCGTTTTTGACGTCACCCATTCTCCTCTTTTCATTTTCTTCCCACTGTATACGTTTCTATTTTTTTCTCTGTTAATCTGTCTGCTTTCTATGTACATTTAGTCACCTTTTAGAATTTGTATTATCATCTCATTTTTAATCAAATGATACCACTCGCTAAGCAGGTGGAATTATTACGTCAGTGACATAACAAACACATGTTCTTGGTCATGTTTGTAAAGTGTGTGAATGTGATATAGACTGGTAAGTGCACATAATATTATTTACCAATCAAAGATTAAAATCGATCAGGAAATGCCATCTTCCATAATGAAGTAAATTTTACCCTTTATCTTCTTTTGATCTTTACGTTGCTTCCCTCTTTGAATTATCTCTTCTTCTCTTGCCGGTTCTCTCTCCGTCTCTCCTTTTTGATATCTATTTTTTGATCTCTCTATACGTCGATTCTGCCATCTTTCGATACCTTTTGAAACATTATTCATCTATGAATCAATAGAGTTTCAAGGTTATTTTTCTACACTCACGAAGATGTGAAATCAATATAAAATGTTGTCATCGCATTATGTATAGAATAAAACAATCATTCAATCAACACAGTACTGGACAACAACAAAAAATCGACTATTTTTATTATTTGTTACCCGCTACAACAAAAAGGTCCTAAAGTCGCGCACGGTCGAAGCCGTGAAAATCGAGTTTGAAGTTAGAGCATCAAAATTGGTCAAAACTTACGATCTTCTGAATTTGATATATTATTAGAGTCTGACATGTCTTCTATCATCTGTCGAAATTTTGAAGCAAAATGATGAAAGGAAAGACCAAAAATAGCGTTTTTCTGGGCCATGTTTTTTGGCGTTTCAACGAAGCAGAAACTGCTTCGAACATTTGGATTGAGCGCCACACATAGGCTCCGCCCCTAACAACGACCAGAGTGATCTCATTGGTCAGTTTGCTGCTTGCCGCTAACCGAAGCGTGAAGCTCGCACACTGTCCAGTCGACTGGTGGGTGCGGGCGGGTTGCGCTATGCCTAGCCGCTTCTCCTGACATCCTGGTCACTGATTGGTCGGTGAGGAGACCGCTGTGTTTGAATGAGCATTTCGGGGGTTGCTAGGGCTTAGCTTCTATTGTCCGGAGGTGAATACTGACTTGCGTGTCTCTTGATTGTGATTGCGTCGCAAGGAGAACTTTTAGGGCGCTTTTCTCGAAACAGTGATTTCCCAGACGTCTTGACATGCTCTCTTTTAAACATCGACATCTCCGCAGCCGATTATTTTTATGAGACGTGTTATATATCAATTTAAAACAGAAAGATTAGGAAATTGTGTCCTGCAATTTTCAAATAATCAACCTCGCCCGACTTTAGGATCATTTTGTTGTAGCGGGTCACATTTTTCCACAGTTTTGGGATAGTAAATATCATGCTGCTTTTACATATTCTATACCCATAACCTAAAACATCTTACATGTATTATATTGCACGAATTTCGAGTTTCATAGGATAATACACTTATAGAGCTTTTATGAACAAAGAAACTGCCAGAAGTTCCAGGCAAACACTTTCTGAGTATCAAAAACTGCGTACTTGAGAAAAGTACAAATTATTTACTTTGATGGATGTTCTATACCTTACACATCTTCAAAAAGAAAACCGGGAAGTGCTTAAACTGAAAAAAACAAAACCTCCGTGGCGACGAAGTCCAAGCCTTTGCCTACTGCAGGACCATCCAGCTGACCCTGCTCTTCTTTTGCCTTTAGAAGGTGCTGATATTCTTTGGAGGAAATGAATACGAGCAGATAGTCTGGAAGTCAGACTAAGATGTTCTGGAACTGTTTAGTAATGATGATGAGAGTAAGAAGGGGAACTGTTACACCCGACGGTGGCCTGTACTTATAGTGACGAAGAAGAAGTGGATTTTTTTTTTTTTTTTTTTTTTTTTTAGAATATAAAGGGCGACAAAGTACCGCCTAAATATCATCGAACCAATTGTGGTCTATCGTCATAAGAGTCATCAAAAAGGGATGATTTGAACTGCTGCGCCTTTGGGGTTCATATCAGCATTATATCTACATGTAATTTCCTTCAGCGTTTGTTTGCTTTGGTTTCACGAGGTTGAAGTACATGTGAAGAGTTTGTTTGCAAAAACCGGTAAGTCTATTTTTGAAGATTTTGAAGTACTAGGTGTTTCAAAAAACATTTCCCACTTTTGATCATTAATAGCTCAAAAACTATTCATCCGATAAAACTGTCATTGATATAAATAATTTAGCTGAATAGTGTACAATTTGGTTGAAGGTAATTTGATTGGGAAAGCATAAATCAGTTTCATTAAATCTAAGATTGATTTTGAAGTAAGGTTTCAGATTTTGGTCAATTTTTAACCCTCTGTACAAAAATTGAACCTTGCACAGGAACCAACTATGATGTGTATGTGAGTGTGTGCTGATGACAATGGCCCTTAACAATGGACATGCCTGAAACCATCTGTTGACTAGGCGTCAGTCTCGTGCTCCCAGGCACATGAGTGCTTAATCAATAATTCATGTAGATTGCCCTGGGCACTGCTAGTCTGGATTCATGCACGGTAAAGGGTAAACTGCATGCACATGGAAAAAAGGGAGCACACGTTTCCATGTGCTTGCAAACACCACATTCCATTCCAGCTGGCAATCATTTCATTTCAATCAGTTTTTGCTTCACATATCACTACACTTGGGATATAAATAAGCATAAATGATCTAAAGTTCCTCATTTTAATACAACTGTCTACTAATTAAATAGTCTGACAAATTTTTCGCTTTTTGATAAAAAGAAATCATTTTTGGTTAAGAGTTCAGCAGCATTTATCATTGGGGCGATATGTTTCACAGTGGATTTATTTAAGGCTCCATTTACACAAGTGTATACTCTAATTGATTTTCTTTGCTTCCTGTCATGTTTACGATAGAACAGAAGGTATTCATTGTAATTTCGTTTTTCAGAAGTAGGGAGAGCACTGTCGAGACCCAACGACAGTATCGGCAGGCGTTTGACTTTACACAGATACTGCCAGAGGCTGAATAAAGACTAGTTGGGATAGTGGAATTTCTCATGAATAAATAATGAAGCATTCAAACCCTAACCATTGTTTAGGACCATTGTCAGGGTGTTAACCACACACTCCCATACACACCCATTGACCCCTGTGCAAAGTGAAATTTTGTACAGAGGGTTGAAAATAGAGCAAAATCTGGAACCTAGCTGTGAAATTAATCATGGATTTCATGAAACTGATTTATGCTTTCATATTCAAACTACCTTCAACCAAATTGTACACTATTCAGCTATTACTCATATCAATGACAGTGTTATCTGATATATAGTTTATGAATTACAGTGTGTTAAGAATCAAAAGTGGTAAATGTTTTTTGAAACACCTAGTACGATCTCTGTCATAAAGTTCAAAATAATACCTTTTAAATGATATATTGGTCACAACATATAAAGCTACATTTTTGAAGTTATGGTCAAACAAAGCTTTTCTTTTTTTTTCTTTTATTTTTCTTGACCATTATTCGCAAATATCTCCTTTTGCCAAATATGGACTTATCGGTTTTTGCGAACAAACTTTTCATTTCCAAGTTGTGTCCAGCTGATCTTAATGAATAGAATGAAGTCATAATTACGACCATTGACAATTCGGGTCTATAATAAGAAGCAGAATTCATATGATTTCAAATTGTTGCATGCATTCACAAATAATTTTTTTTTTTTAATCAACCCACATCCATTTATTTTTTTCCCACAATGGCAAAGGCAATGGCCTCATCAACTCACAAATTTCCCACAAATCTTACCCACCTTCCATTCTTGACAGGAAATTAACAAGTTAACAAATCACTGCACCAAAGATAAAATTAAGTTAGACTTGTGTAGAAACCAAGAAGAGTTGCAATATAATACTATCACCTTTTTGCGAGTTGCGTTTGCGAAAGTACGTGGAAACTTAATGTCATTGAACAGTAATCATAGATATCTTACTTTAATGAAATTACTAAAATTCTCTTCGTTTTATTTTTATGCTAGTTATTACTGCCACCTGCAGGTATCCAACCTTCACTCAACATGTTATCCTCAAACAAAGCTTGCCCTTTTAATGACGGCGATGTGATATTTGGAAATTAGTAGTTGCTTATTGAAAGCTGATATTCTAATAACTGGTATTTGATAGTAACTCGTGGATAATTGACTTTTACAGAACTTCTTACTGATAATAAACACTTCTTGGTGAATATCAATTGGGTACTTGGTTGATGATATGCAGTTGGTAGGATGTAGCTCATTAAAAATGAAAGCCGATATTGGGTTGTTTATAGATTTACATGTAGTTATTTCTTGTTGATAAATGTTGGAGTTGGTAGTTCATAAGTGGTTGTTATGAATTGCCAGTTACTGACTGTGGATAGCAGCCTGTTAATAAAGTTCATAGTTGATGGATGAAAAAATGATAATTAGTGACTGGAAGCACAGAATCAGAGCTACCTGTTAATGCTAGGTATTATTGGTACATGTATGTAATGTTTGATTGTTGTTAGTTTAGGCCATATTGTTGCTATTTCGTCAGTTGTTTATTCATAATTGGTAGTTGTTATCATTTCTTACAGATTTTAGTTGCTGTGCACTTGTGTAAAATAATAGAAATAGGTTCGACTTTGCACCTTGTCACACTAGGAGCACCATAACAGGTGCAATTTTACACATTTCAGACCTGAGCCAGTGATCTGCACCTATAAATGCGCAAAGTTGATTTCTTTTCTTTACTGTGTATTTTTAGTTGCTTGTTGATATTTGCTAATTGATAGTCGATACTTGAATTTGAATAGTTGAACGTTGGTGATTTATAGAGTTGATAGTTGCTTACTGGCAGTTAAAAGTTGAAAGACGATTATAGAAAGTTGATAGAAGGTTGCTCATAGTGGATAGTTGATATATTTTGATAGTTGATTGTTCATAAATGAGTTGCTAAAAGTAGATATAAGATTCTATTGTCCACCATGCCTAAATTTGATTTAACTCGCGCTTCATGCGAATTACATCGCTTTTAGCATAGTTAAATCCATCGACACCAAATACAGATAACACGCTAGAAAAAGATGTACCTGATGATACATTCCTACTTTTTTTTCTAAAGGACAACAGAAGTGGTGTTAGGGGGTAGTATAAGGATGGCTATTGCAGCAAAACACGTCACGCGTCACCGGATTCTAAAAATGCGAGAGGGACCTGACATAAGGATTTGTCTTTCAGTCACAAATATTACTGAATAATTTAGCTGTTTCTAGGAGAGTCTGCCTTTGGGATGACGTCATTAAGTACTCTCTAATCTGAGTATTTCAAACTCCATTAGAGCACTAGAGAAGTAAAGACAATTTATCAAATCTTGCGCTGTCACCGCTTCTTTCATTTCTGGTACAACAGTAATTCCAGGAAATTTATTCAGGGTTTATTGAGAATTATTTGAGCGGAGTCAACTTTAGCGCGCAACTTTTCTTAATTATATAACAAAATACATACAGTAGATTTAACGGTCTCCTCAAAAATCTTGCCTGACAAAAGGGTCTCCATTATATATGATATTTATCAGAACATTGTAGAGTGCTTGATATTTAAAGATATACACATACACCCACACACACACACACACACACACACACACAAAGAAACACGCAAAGAATGATTTACCTCCATATAAGAAAGTCCTTTGTATTTGACGAATTTGGATGATTTACTTACGATTTTTGTTTTTCTAAAACAGAATGACGAATTTTATCCTGATATTCCTGAAAAAAAAGAAGGTCCAAGAATATAAACAGAAATATGTAAGACAATTTCGAGGTATTAAAGCATTTGATCTGAAAGTAGTAAGGTTCTCCTGAAGATGCAGAAAATAAGCGGAAAATGAATACTATTGATGATGTGAGCATGAATGAAAGAATGTATTTCCGTTTTGTTTTAGTGATAGTGATCTCGGCCCTGGTATACATATAAAAATATATAGGGTTCAATATTATCTGTGGCCAGGGGCCACTTTAAAAATGTGTTTATTTTTCAAAATTTTAGTAACATATTTTAGTGCTCTGAACGGGCCACCAGGCAAAGAAGTTAGTGTCAACCCTCGTTCATATATATATATATATATATATATATATATATAGTACTGGCAGCAAAACTTGCACATAGACGTGGCTGATGTTGGGTTGCACCCCTTTAATCAAGCTTTCGGGCGAAATGCCTTTCTTTAGGATCTACATAGTCCATGACAACGTATAAACAAATTCAACCTAGATGTACATTCATACCTAACTTTAACTAACCGTCAATACGGAGTCCAAAATATTCTCAACATACCAGTAAATACAAAATATACATAATTACAACGCATTAAAAAAAAAAAAAAAAACACGAACATACTATTACTAAATACAATCCCGGAACTAAACTTACTGTATTGGTGCTAAGTGCAGTATTGTGATGTTGTCTATGTAGAAGTTATGGTAGGGTGTATCTTGTATGTGTTTGTGCATATGGGGGGGGGGGTTGAGGGCGTTTCTGTACTGAGGTGGGTTTTCATCTATTCGATTAAAAAGTACTAGTACAAAATTTTTCAACCATCCGAAAATATAAAAACTTCCAAATTACAGTTAAAGTTTTGACATATTAATACACTTCTTATAATACATACATACATACATACATACACATCCGCGTACATGAATAATTCATACACATACATTTATTTATTCAAATACCTGCCTAACATATACATCCACATTTACCGTAACAACAATTCAACGTTCCCAACAATACATGTACCATTACATATTATATATCTACAAATATTTGCTTAAATCGCTACTTAAATTCTCAATTCCTATGTAACTGAACAATATTGTAGAAATCTAACACAATAAAATTTTTGTTATATACTAACATTTAAGTATCTCTACTCATCTGTATCTATCACATTCATACAACATCTACATAATACTTGCCAATAATTCAAATAACTAGTTACAAAGCATAACATTTTACATACTTACATACTTACATACTCACATCTTCCTCTACAATTACTCATATAATCAATTTCTAACAGGTTTATGACGCATGTGGATTTCCACTTGATGTGTTAGGAGATATTGAATTGTCTACCCGTGGTTGCGCTTTGGAATGTCGTCGTTTCTACGATGTATTGGTGAAGGTTGTATTTTCGTTTTAATACGGAATCGTAATATCACCACTTCACATCACCTCATTCACCAGATTTAATTGTTAGAAATTGATATGTAGGCCTATGAGTAATAATTTGTAGAAGTAGACGTAGAAATTTACATACATACATACTCACGAGGAAAAGGAACGCTCAATGATGATTTTCTGATTATTTTTTTTTGTCACAGAAGTGTTTTTATTACTTGACTTTGTTTAACAACGAAGGAGAACAGAAATCAATTCATTTTCAGATCAACAGAATTACGAAAGTAATGCCAGCGCTCGTGTAAACAATAGAGCAACATGAACTAATGCCAACCAATGCTTGCGCTGACTTAAATGAAACAACAAAACGCAACACTGTTCAATGCGGAACACAGCCAATCTGTTTCTCATGCACACAAAAGCTATATTTGATAAAGGATGAAACAATCAAAATTATTTTATACACTCATACACTGATCATGACGACGTGAACTTCAAGTGTATTTGTCTGTACGAAGCTTCTAGTAATTGATTTGTTTCAGGATGATTAATCAGCCTTTCATTTTATGGACGCATACTTTTTATAAGTATGTGGTATCGCTTTCACCACAGGCAAGCTGTTATCTCCTGATAACGACAGCCGACCCCATAATCATATATAGGTTTTCCCGGTCAATTTCATACTTTTGTCATACATTAATATGCATTCAAATTCACAAAGCGCACGCACGCGAAAACATTCGGTCATTCAGATTCAGAATCCGAGTGAACAAGTTCATTTATAGGCGTTCTATTTCGTTTTTGTGACATCAAATTCACAATTGGGCATTCAATTTCAAAATGCGAGCACCGACTTTCCTACTCGTGCATTCACATTCATGCGGTAGTCATGTGATAGTCCCAATGAGCTTGTTTGGAGTGTTCAAATTTATTTTTAGGCGATCAAGTTCCTACTTCGTGCAATCAATTTAACGAGGAAAATGATGTAGACTTTTAGGAAAGGAAAAAGGACCAACACAACCAATGAAGGCTTACATACATAGTGTAATTATGATTTCTTACAGATTCTACATTGTTCTCTGTTCATGTATTCTTTGTTTTTCATATCAATGAATTTCAAATTGCAACGTCCAAACAGCAGTGCATCGGAACAACACAACGACAATTTGTGACCGTGCACCTCAAAACGAACATAAAGTCGCACACACTGATTTTGTGTGAGGACTGAAAATAAGTGAAATGGGTCAACCTAGCCGAACTTAACTTTTTCATATTTTATGAAAGATCGGGTCTTCTTTTACATTATGCTAAAATTTGGTATCATAAAACGGGCAGAAAAGTGTGTTTTTTTAGCAGTTTATCTCGAACATTTTTGGTAGAATAGTGTGATTAGGTGTGTCTTTAGAATCCCTTTTTCATTTCTGAAAAACTTGTCCACACTCTTCACTTTCAACTCTAATAACTTCTAAAAGGAAAGTGCTACCGCTTTGAAGGTTGTCATCAATTATGGACAGAATGTGTTAATGAGGCATGCTTAATTTTACTTTAATCCGATAATCCCTTCATTGTTGTTACTCTGGTGGTTTACTTCCTGTTTTTTATTTTTTTATTTTTTTTTGTCCCATTCATCGCAGAGCCAGCACGGTTTGGTAAAGATTAAGCGCTTGAATAGACACTGTACTTCAGGGCCTCTTTTCTCAGTTCACACTTTTCCTGAGTTTGTGCTTTCTTTCCAATATTTAGGAAGATTAAGATTAAGTCCATTTGATTTGAATTATACATCATTTTAAAGCTTAAAGTCTGCTCTTTCAGAATATGGTCTTAACTAAAGATTCATGTCTGGCGACTTTTTGTTTGTTTTGAGGTGCAGGGTCACATTTTATCATATTTCTTGATGATACCGCATGCTGACAATGCCTCAACACCAACCACATAATGACAATTCATCAATTTAAAGACAAACTGACACACAATGATATCACATAGTCCCGCAAAAGTAAATCAATAAGACGGCAATACACAACAAACAAGACGTATAGAATATTCATGTGTCAGTTTCAATATAGTCGACTTTTTTTTTTTCTCGAAATGTCAACCAACCTTCCGTATTATGCTCGTCTGTAGGTCTATACAGTGCCTGATGTTTGTTTGTTCGTTTGTTTCATTTTCCATTAAAAGAAGATGGCTGGATAACCCATATTCGGCTGAAATAGCTGATCTTCCATATGGGGACCCGTCCAGTTGGATGTTCTGCTCTTTGCGATGAATAAATAAAGTGGGATTTTTTACGTTCATGAGCTGTGACTCTCTCACACATGGAATCTCCATTTTATATCCAATCCGAGCGAATGTGACTGTATATTCCCTTTTGCTAAGTGCGAGTTCAAAATTGTCAATGAACAGGTGAACCTCTACTGCAAAATAGATAATCATCATAAGTACCAATTCATTCAGAGCCAAATGAAAAACACATGCGTACGCGGCCCCAAACTAACTAAATCCAGGACTTCTTTTAAATTGAATGCAGTTATTTGGAACATGGTTGCCATTTCACGAATTTAAATGACCGACCAGATTCGGTCGCCAGCTTGCCATGAATTTGAATGCTCATTGATGAAATGCATGCTTCTCTGTGAAATTTGAATGCTGCGATAGTGAATTTGAATGTCCCGATAGTTGATTTGAATGTTGTGATAGTAAATTTGAATGTTCCCAAAGTGAAATTGAATGCTCGGACAGTGAATTCGAATGACCGGATTTTGAATTTGATCGCTGACTCGGTGCTGCGAGCGTGGAATGCGTGATATCGAATGCTCGGTATAGGAACTTGAATGACAAAAGTATGAAATTGACCGGGAAAACCTATATTATACAGGTAGACTATCATGGCATAAATTGCAGATTAAGCAAGTAATGTTACATTTACCCATACTGGCACTAAGCAGATGCTTCATATTCTAGGTTTTTCTACATATCAATCCGAAAGATTGCAACAGATTGTGTACATCACTTCTTAAAAAAAAATAAAAATAAAACAAGTAAACAAACAAAAAGAACTGGTATACATATCTATTGAAGACACTGACAATGACATGGGATGAGTTACTGTTTGGCTGTACGTCTTTTACTCCTGTTAGGTGTACAGGTGAAGAACAAGACATATTTTAATCTATTTAGTTTAGATATTTCTTTTCTATGGGGCAGAGGTAAATGTGCCGCTTTACAAATTCATTCACTTCCCAACTGCCTTTGCAAAATTAAATTTATATACAGGAATGAAACCATATTAAATTTCAAGCATATCTGCCATCATGATGTTATCTAACAAAAGCACAAATCTTACCACAATGGATGTTAGTGGAACACACTGCGTATCTTATGTACTTCTTTGAAAGGGTTTTTACTTAACAAATATAAAAAAATACAAAAAAAAAATCAATCTAAAAAATGTTAGCCAGATATGTACTTCAAGTTCCCCTTGATGGCCATCTGGATATCACAAAGTCGAGCTTCGCACAAAAATTGATTGTGACGGATTATAAGCCTACATTTCTCTTATCAAACTTATTTACCCATTTTCCTGTTTTCTGTTGCTTTTAACAAGGTTTTTTTTTTGTAGTTTAGTGGTTTGGTCGAAAACCAGGTTGTTCACATTATCTTAAGCTCAGAATAGAGAAAAAAGAAATGTGAGTGCACATTTGTAAAATACTGCATGATATGACACAAGGTCCCTAGAATCGGATCGGATTTCTTCCCACGAGTTTTATGTATGGGATAAAAGAGAACTTGGTGACATCAGACCCTCTCCAAGAAATATGGAAGGATCCTCCCTTTCATTCCCTTATTCATTTATCAATATCATTCTATCTATCAATTTATCTATCTATCTGTCTATCTATCTATCTATCCATCTATCTATCTATCCGTCTATCTATCTATCCATCTATCTATCTATCTATCTATCCATCTATCTATATCTATCCATCTATCTACATCTATCCATCTATCTATCCATCTATCTATCTATCTATCTATCTATCTATCTATCTATATCTATCCATCTAATCTATAGCTATCTATCTATCTATCTATCTATCCATCTATCCATCTATCCATCTATCCATCTATCTATCCATCTATCTATCTGGTCATCTTGTCGTCTATCTTGCTATGAGACGTCTTTTGCTCGCAATAATGTTCTATCCTAAGTACACCCAACACTATTTTAATAAAGCATACTATTCTGTAAGGATATTAACGCACACGCAGTATCAGCTATACAATATTTACATGAGCACTCATTTCATGCTTTTGTTTTTGAAATTTAAACAAGCTCTTATTTTCTTAACTACTTCTACATCTTAATATCAAGATAACTACTGTGTAATCATGTTTTACGTATAATGCGACGCGTCGTGATAAGATCAGCCAAAAACATAACGGGTTGGTTGTCCAGAAATCAGGAATATGTTCCCGAAAACATTTTCCAAACCATGATGCAATAATTAGTTGATATAATCGTGACAAATGCGTAAACTATGTTACTACAAGTTATTATGTTTTCTCTTATATTCGTTGTTTAAATATTACAAAAAAAAAATCAATTGAAAACATGCACTCATACAATGATTACATAATACAATGATTACATAATACAATGATACAATGATATTTTGTTGATTTTTCGTTTAAATGATCACATGTGAAGCACACCTATACTTGTTGATTTATCCCTGTGGTTGGAGCGCCCCGATAATGATTTCTCTTTCTTAAAATCCTTTTTTCTCTATCCTGTGAAACAATTTTTTATTGTTATCTGTGATAACTGATACATTTCTAAAACAGATTTGCCCTAAACCTATCAGATGCGAGGATTTTAGTAGCTGCTTGTAAGAACTATTACAACTTGTCACTGATAACAACTTTAATGAAAACTGTCATTAATAACAAATTTCATGAAACCTGACCCTATACTGCTTTGACTGTATTTCGCCATCCTTGCCTCCTGCCATAAGCAATAATTATGTATGACCTGCTGTCTTCTTCCCGCACATCTGTGACTGTGAGAGTAGGCGTCAGCTGATCGTTAAAGGGAACACAAACCCAAAGAGCAATGTGGATTGAGTAAAAGCAGTAACATTAGTAGAACACATCAGTGAAAGTTTGAGGAAAATCGGACAATCGATGCAAAAGTTATGAATTTTTAAAGTTTTGGTGTTGGAACCGCTGGATGAGGAGACTACTAGAGGTTATGACGTATGAGAGGACCACAATATAAAGAAAATATAAAAGGAATTCCACAAAAATTCACTTTTCTAGCAAAATGAAAGAGTTCTTGACTAACCGCTTTCAGAAAGCAGGGGGAATAAGTGCTACCCCTAACATATGTCAGTATCAAGCTGACGGAATGTGTAATTTTCATGAAAAATGAATTTTTATTGAATTCCCTTTTTATTTTCTTTATATTGTAGTCCACTCATACGTCATAACCTCTAGTAGTCTCCTTACCCAGCAGTTGCAACACCAAAACTTTAAAAATTCATAACTTTTGCATCGATTGCCCGATTTTCCTCAAACTTTCACTGATGTGTTCTACTAATATTACTGCTTTCACTCAATCCACATTGCTCTTTGGGTTTACTTTCCCTTTAATGTTGTCAGCTTTTGCTGTAAACTTTCAGTCTGTCCAGTTTTCAAACAATGCTCCTTGAAACACATTAATGTTTGATGGAATAAGCACGTAGTCAAAATGTCCAGAATACATTTCGTACTCATATTCTGAACAATTGGTTGGAAGTGAGGTGTGAAAAATTGTATTATTGTCCGTTCCTTCGCAGAAGCTGTAGACCTTGACTGAAGCTGCTAGACGGCAGATTAAAACTATTGTCACCAAGGTGCAATTGTCATATTTTCCCCATTGATTAAAATTGGATAGTTAGACGTGAGTTATTTTTTTTTCTCAGTAGATTCATGTGATATACTTACGGACCAGAGGTGATGCATTCATGAGTCATAATGATTTTCTCGAAGTCTCTGACATTTTCATTTCCTCTTCCTCTGAGATATGTGATTCATTTTTACTCTTGCGGACGTATTTTTTCTTGACAATACACATTAACACAACGAGAGACACTATAAAGAAAACAGTGTAAATAATTGATATCAGGACAATAGTGCCTCCATTTTTGTCAATGCAAATCAGGCATTCTGTATGGTTTAATATCGTCATACTGATTGTAGGCTTCTGTGAAGTTCCTCCTTCTCTCTCCTGATGGTCGTTCTCATCAAAAAACCTCGACGAAGCTTTTGCAGGAAATGTGGAATCTAAGCAAAGCTCAGGAGGTTTCTCACACTGTGGTGCAAATGAACAGCAGTTGATGGAAGACTTGACGTCCATCCAGAAGGTAGCTATGATATCATCCACCGAGTGTTCTGGTTGAACAAACAATGGCGCCTTCATGCCATTTTGGAAGCAGGCGATTGATCCTGCTAGATTCGTATCCATTCCTAGAGCAGCAGAGCAGTGTACCTCGATCCAGTCTGGAGAATACGATGATGACAAGTTTTTACACTCAGCAGGTCCAGGTGGAGTGATTACATCGATATAAATATCTACGACGTCTTGATACCATTCACCATCGCTGCTTGCTGCAACAATCAAAATGTACATACCTTGGTCTTCCTTCCGCACATCTCTGACAATGAGTGTTACCGTCAGCTCATTGCTCGTGTCGTTCGTTTTTCGGGCTACTGTAAACCTTTCCGCCTGTCCGGTTTTCAAGCAGTTGTTCTTAATAAACACTCCATTTCGAAAGAATAAGCATTCAAGTTGCCCAGAATACAATTGGTATTCATTTTCTGATTTGTTTCGAAGCAAAGAACGGAAAGTTATATCATTGTTCGTTCCTTCACAGATGCTGTAAACCTGTTCTGAAGCTGCTAGATGGCAGGTCAGAACCATGGTTGCTAAAAGATGTAGGCCTACACCCATTCTCTTGACGAAATACATTGTCATCGTTTTCCTCAATGGTTAAAAATGGATAGCTACACATACGTTGTTTATCCAATAGTGTTGTTGAGTATACTTACTGACCCGAAATGGCGTAATCATTGATCGAAGCGAAAATCAAGGTTAAATAACATGAACCACTGACTGGAGGACGTAAAGAATGTGTAGGTGATTGTCACGTGACCACAGGGTGGGGTCAGGTCACTGATCTTTGTTCTACATAGATTGGTCGCCAAGACTCACTGACTGAAGCCCAAATGTTTACAGGCAAAAGAGCGTGAATGAGAATGGAGGCTGACGCGGAAGGGAGTTGCCATTGCTGACGCTTGTATTGCCCGACACTGTACTGTCATTGAACAATAGATGGCAGCAGCTCTCCATTTACTCGAATAATCGTTCCTCAATCTATCCAGTTCAAAGTAGAGATTATAATTATGGTGTAGTTCGACGAATGTGACCGTTGTCGTGTAACAACCTACCGTTCTCTTTGTGTATGTTGCCATTCGAGTATCTGATTGGTCATTGCAACAAAGTGGCAAATGGTAAACGAATGTTTTCCTCTAACCTCTCGTTATTGTTTTGCCTGGTGCCATTTTTAGTTTGGATCTCACTTCACATCCCCCCTCCCCTCTTTACGACGAGACAGACTGAAAAATTAAAAATCAAAACAAAAAAATGCAAGGAAAACGTGTAATACTTCATTTGTACTTTTTTTTTTTTTTTTTTTTTTTTTTTTTTTTTAAGCAAACACCTGATTATAAGCTCGCAGTCACACAACACGACTCCACCTGCCTTAGGAGACCAAAATAATTATTTTGTATCATCATTGTCGGTCAGAAATTTCAGGGCAATTTTCCGTCAAGCTGTCTGTCGGCATTTGGTCAAGGGGAATAAGACGATCTTCAAACTGGATGGAAGAACAAAAAGACTTCCGGTAGTTTTCGAGTACGAGCGTGGAGGTTGAGGTGGGAGACTGTAAGAGAGTGACATCATTCATTGTTTCTGTCCTAAGTTAATCTGAGGTAAAGTAATCCCCTCTACCTATATTGTCCCTGTATTACTGGAATAGGTAGAGTTTGTAGGCCTATGTGTATCATCACAGCAGAATGACAGATTTCCTTGAAGACAATAATATTGTTGATGAACATTTATTCATATTCAGGGGCAACTATCACATAATTATAATATTGCACCCTATATTATTTAATTCATATGCAGGTGCAGGCGCATGGTACAACTGCTAATGGATTATGGAACACAATATCTAACGACTGTTGTGTAATACTGCAAAACAATAACAAAATTCAAAGAAAAAAAATATTTTAGCTTTACTCTAACATATAACTGCTTTATTAGACGGTGACTAAAAAATGCAGAAGCGACCAACAGACGTACGAAGCCGCCGTCAGGTTCCCAGCCCGATAAACTGCCCGCGGGCGGATCGAAGCAATCCGCAGAAACAGAAAGGCTACTACAATACACGCGGGACATGGACATTCCGTGCTGCCACGGAGAAATATTATTCTTAAATACAAATTTATATAAAAATCAAACATGCCATTAAGCACTGTCATTCATCAAAATATATACATCAAAATTCCTATAAAATGTTATAAAATTGTCACATGAGACAGTGTACTCAATCTTCTTCATAATTCTCTGTCTTCAGATATCATCTCATCATGGATACAATTATACAAGCGATTTTTACTTCTTTGTTTCAATATCCTTGTCGTCATTTCACAGACTTTTTGCTTCCTTAAACTGCTATACCAAATTAAACAACAAAATATGGATAAACACTCCTCTACTGAGAAGTGAAGCAAATGTTGTGTCAACATTGTGGTATCAACTTTCATTAAATCTAAAACTGTTTTCACCACATTATACCACGAACATTTCCAATGAATTCCTCTTCCCTCTTCCTTCCTCATTATCCTATCGAATGAGACTGAATGTGTCAACCACATACTTCAGAATGAAACAGTACTGCTTGCAAATTGACAGTCTTTGGTGTACAACATAAACAAACCTGTGAAAATAGACACCGTTTGGAAGACCCTACATATAGGTTGACCTGGCATCGAGCATGACGTCATACAGGGGGTATTTTCACATGAAGCAATTCCTTCAACCATCCCTTATAATTCTCTGTCTGCAGATCGTCAGTGATTTCGTTTGTTTATTTCAATATCCTTGTGATTTTAGTAGTGCCCACTTTCATGAGACTGCTTTACCAAAATACATATCCAAACACCATATACTTCCAACTATACTGAGGAGTATATAGAACAGATGTAAAATTGTGGTATGAACGTGAAATGATCTCAATTCCTACATCCTCATGCTCACTTACTGACTACTGCAGTGCAGTGTCCTTCCCAGTTAAGCTTGTTGTCGGGTTCCATACCAAGACACATGTAACTATCAACAACCTGAATATCTATTCCATTTATCGTAACTGGAGAAGTGGTCTGTTTGTTTTTCCTAAAATTTATGACAAATCCGCTTTTCTTGCTTTCATTTAGTCTAAGACTGTTTCCAATTAGTTCTTATGCTCTTCTTTATCATTCCGCTAAATGAGTCCAACAATGGCTGTGTTAACAGTATATTGCAAAATTGAAATAGTGCTGCAACTGGACTGACAATCATTGGTAAACATTGTGCACAAAATTGGAGACAAAACACAGCCTTGAGGAGACACTATGCATGAGTAATCATAGCATCAGACAGGACATCTGATACAAGAACTGACTGAACTCTTTAAATTAAAAAATCACTAATTCAAAGTAGCAATAGTGGATTTACACCAAAATCTGCTATTTTTCAATTACCTTCATGAGAGTTGTTGAATTGAAATACAGAGGAAATATCAGCAAAAGTCAAACGAGCATAAAGTCCTCAACTGTCCGAAATGTCGTTGAATGAGTGGCATAGTGCCAGTACGGCATCATCTACAGATTTCCTTAATTGATATGCAGAGTGCCATCTGTGGAGACATTTAGAAGTTATGTAAAATGTGCAATAAGTATAGTCTTAAAAATACCTCTTTTTCGATGGCTTTTGGAGGAAAAGTGATATTGATACATCTTGGACAACAGACATGATGCCTATCCCTGTCAGCACGGGATACATTTACGTCACAGGCAAGATGAATGAAATTTTATGTCAACAACAATAATGGAAAACAGAGGGCGTTTCAATTCCGTTGCCTTTAGAACATTCTGCTTACGTTACCGTCATCCAGAGTACCTGGAATTTTCACAATCCCACTACCATGCAACTGACGGTTCATGTGAGCGTTATAAGTGGCGCCACGTAGGAAGGTAATGAATAGAGCAGAACACAAATATGAAGTCATTACATTTAAATGCTTACGTTGTTACCATTTCTATCTGTCGGTTTTTCACCAGAAAACAGCTCTCTGTTGACGGCTTTCGCCTGCAAAAAATTCTGTTCTGTATATGCTATGAGACAGATTGTTGTTTTTTGTACTCTTACGGACGTATCTCCTCTTGACAATAAAGATAAAGACAGAAAAAGAAATTATACAGAAAAAAAAATGTAAGAGATTGACAACACCACATCTGTGCCTATATAATACTCCACTGCTCTCCATGCTCTCTGTGTGGTTTAATGATGTCAGACTGGTTGCAGGCTGCTGGGAAGTTGTTCTTTCACTTTTCTGAGTGGCGTTCTCCTCCAAAGACCTCGATTGGACCACGTTAGATTTTGTGAAATCAAGGCAAGTCTCAGGAGGTTTCTCACACTGTGGTGCAAAGGAACAACAGTTGATAGAAGACTTGACGTCCATCCAGAAGACAGCTTTAGTGTGTTCGTCCGAGTGTTCAGGCTGGCTTAAAAATGGCGACTTTCTACCATTTTGGAAGCAGGCAATTGAACCTGGTGGATTCGAATCCATTCCTAGAGTAGCAGAGCAGTGTATCTCCATCCAGTCTGGAAAATAGAATGATGTCACATTCTTACATTCAGCCAGTCCAGGTGGAGTGATTACATCAATGTACAATTCTTTGACGTCATGGTACTTTTCACTATCCCTGTGTCCTGTGACAAGTAATATGTAAACACCTTGGTCTTCCTTACGCACATCTCTGACAGTGAGAGTAACAGTCAACCTATCGTAATTGTTGTTTTCTTTAATACTTTAAACCGTTCTGCCTGTCCAGTTTTCAAGCACTGCTCCTGTGCAAACGCTCCATTTCCATAGAATAAACGTTCCAAATACCCAGAGTATATTTCATACTCATATTCTGAATTGTTCTGAAGTGATGAGCGGAATATCACATCATTGTCCGTTCCTGGGCAGAAGTTGTAAATCTGGATCGAAACTGTTAGATAGCAGGTCAAAACCATCGTCAGTAATAGGTGTAGGCTAACTTGTTTGAAAGAAAACATTGCCATACGTTTCCTCCAAAAGTTTAAATTCAACAGCCAGACGTGCGTGACCATGAGCTGTTCGTGATGCTTACTACTGTATAGTCCTCTTGTTCCACAGCGTTTTGGTGGTAGGTATTCGTTACTCATAGTGTGTTTGCTTTTGCATACCAGCATCTTTCCAATAAATGACACATTGTTTTATAAGCCGACTTTGTTTTTATGGGACTCAATCGCCATGGCTGCATAGATGAGACAATCACAGCTTATTCTCGCGATAAGTCATGTGAGGTTTTTTTCGAACGTCATCCACATTGTGCTCTCGAACGCAGCCGTAACATGTTTGTTCCATGTATAGAAAGTGGATATGTCTGAAAATAACATTTATACCTAAGTTAAAAACAAAAACAAAAACAGCAAAATGCAGTCGTTCACAGCAAAAAGTCTTTTCTTGACTTTCGTTTTTGACGTCACCCATTCTCCTCTTTTCATTTTCTTCCCACTGTATACGTTTCTATTTTTTTCTCTCTGTTAATCTGTCTGCTTTCTATGTACATTTAGTCACCTTTTAGAATTTGTATTATCATCTCCTTTTTAATCAAATGATACCACTTGCTAAGCAGGTGGAATTATTACGTCAGTGACATAACAAACACATGTTCTTGGTCATGTTTGTAAAGTGTGTGAATGTGATATAGACTGGTAAGTGCACATAATATTATTTACCAATCAAAGATTAAAATCGATCAGGAAATGCCATCTTTCATAATGAAGTAAATTTTACCTTTTATCTTCTTTTGATCTTTACGTTGCTTCCCTCTTTGAATTATCTCTTCTTCTCTTGCCGGTTCTCTCTCCGTCTGTCCTTTTTGATATCTATTTTTTGATCTCTCTATACGTCGATTCTGCCATCTTTCGATACCTTTTGAAACATTATTCATCTATGAATCAATGGAGTTTCAAGGTTATTTTTCTACACTCACGAAGATGTGAAATCAATATAAAATTTTGTCATCGCATTATGTATAGAATAAAACAATCATTCAATCAACACAGTACTGGACAACAACAAAAAATCGACTATTTTTTATTATTTTTCCACAGTTTAGGGTAGTAAATATCATGCTGGTTTTACATATTCTATACCCATAACCTAAAACATATTACATGTATTATATTGCACGAATTTCGAGTTTCATAGGATAATACACTTTGTCACAAGGGCGCTGCCCACGGAAGAATACCATGAACTACGACACAATGCACGGTGACTCTCTTGAATACTTTTCAACTAAATCAATTTAATTTTGTAATTTATCTTGTCAATCAGAAAACAAAGCAAGTGAAAAAAAAAAACAAAAAAGACAAAACAAGTATTTCCGAATATCGGAGGTCTCTTACACTACTGAAGCCCGCACACACTACAAAAGCTATACAGTTAACCCAGCCCAAAACCCAGTAATTAATTGGCACAATACTTCAAACCGCGCGCGGAACGTTCCTGTAGTACAGCTGGGGTAGAGCCCTACGACGGCTGAGTGCGAGGTCGGCGACGTTGGCAAGGTTGGCGAGGTCGTCGTGGACGCGGTGCGTCCGGCGAGATGCAATACTCTGCAGAGTCCCCCTGTGAGGGTACCAGTCCAACCACGGCGTCTACTGGAGTGCGTCACGCCGGCCTTATGGGAAGCGGGGTCAGTGACGTCCGGGACGTTGATGTGGCGTTCGGAGGTCATATACCAGCGGAGACATGGGCTGCCGGTCCGGCGGCGTCACCTTTCACGTCAGATGCGTCCGGAACTGGCGTCTCCTATGCGGCTGTACGAATACAATTAATTTCATCATAAAACCTATCCCGCTATCATCAAATATATGTGTGCCGGATCATGAATACTAACCACGGGGCTTCTGGCTAACGGCAGTCATTTTATAATGCTCACTTCTCTCCATTACTGTGAGACAGCCGTCTACATATAACAGTGTTATCTTTTTATCCTCACCTCTTTATCCACCTATAAACACACACACACACACACACACACACACACACACACACAAAATGATTATTTTATCAGTTCATGTGCCATTACCCACTTATTACAACCAAACAATCAATTTCAAGACCACTACTACGGAATCCAATGCAAGTGCCTTACTCGACATACAGCCTTATTATTCTCCAATACAAAACAATAAACTGGAATTTAGTGCGTCTCTTAGCACCGTGCACTTTGTATACAAATAATAATATCCCTCTGCGCATTTCCTATACCACTCTGATGCTTTATTAGCCACAGCATAATCATTAACAATGTATCACTAACAGTGCACTCCATTACTCATGAATCTATATTCAATTAAATGAACAAAAAAAAAAATCCTCTGACAAACTACATTCAGGACAATTCTACAACACTCTGGTTTTCATCCCTTACTGTCTAGTACATTTGGCTTGTATACTTAATTCTTACCCATTAATACTAACTGAATGTATTTTGCACGGGAGTGCTTACTCTAAACCACAACCATTAATTAATGAAATAATAAACTGTGTCAACACTTACGGATATATTGAAGCTTGTTCGTGTTGGTCCGGGGGTGCACAGTGGGAAGCCTTGTGATGAGACTAGCCTGCCAGCCTGAATTGCTTGCCAGTGGGAAGTCCCCGGCTCCTCTCTATGTCTCTCTCCCTCTCTCTCTCTCTCGTGCACAGCTCTGCCCCGTCCACACGGAAAAGCGCTACTAGCTCCACCACTCTTTTCAAATTATCTGATGTAGACTGCCCAGATTTAGTGTTTGGACCTTCCACAACACCTCGGTCAGCTTACCGCGCCAAAATTTCGTCCAATCCCCAGACCAAATTCTCCCATATCCTAGCAACCCAATAACATTTAAATCAGTGCCTTAGCATTTTACCTCGCACCTACTGCTTCCCCGGTGCAAGCCATTCCATTGAATGAACGCTGTCTGGCCTTTCGGTTGTAGTTCTGTCGGTATCTCTCGTGGGACTTGAGTAGCTCGTTGCGTGCAATGTCGCATGTTTTTTCCATCTTCTCTTTCAAATCCAACACGAACTGGTACGTCGATTTCGTCTCTGGTTCAGTGTTCTCCTCTGTCCACAGCTCCTTCACGAGCATGAGAGGTCCCCTCACAACTCGGCCATAAAGCAGCTCGAACGGAGCAAAGCCGGCGCTGTCCTGTGGGGTTTCGCGATACGCGAACAACAATGGGTCGATGTATCTGTCCCAGTCGGTTGGGCGCTCCTCACACATTTTGTTCAGCATTTGCTTGAGCGTCCCGTTAAACCTTTCTACCAATCCATTACACTGCGGGTGGTATGGAGTGGTCGTCACATGGCGTATGGACAGTAACCTGCTCACCTCACGCATGATGTCTGATTTAAACTGTGCGCCTCTGTCGGTTAGCATCTCCTTGGGAAAGCCTACCCGCGAGTAGATGCTCAGCAACGCTTCGGCAACCGTCGGTGTGTCGATGTTGCGTAACGGGACGGCCTCCGGATAACGCGTCGCGTAGTCCACCAACGTCAAAATATAGCGATGTCCTCGCGTCGTGGCTGGCTTGATGGGGCCAACTAGGTCCACTGCGACCCAATGAAACGGCTCATCGATGACTGGCGTGGAACCAAGCGGAACTTTGGTGACTCGCCCCTTGGGTATCGCACGTTGACAGGCGTCGCAGGACCTGCAAAATCTCTGTACTTCGGCCTGTAGGCCTGGCCAAAAGAAATTGATAAGAATCTTATCAGCTGTCTTATTCGCGCCAAGATGGCCCCCCATGATAGATTCGTGTGCCAATTTCAAAATTTGTCTTCGAAATTTTTCCGGCACGATCAACTGGTCACTAATGTCATTTGCACCACTTGAAATGCAATGAAATTCTCGGTACATGAGACCATTCTTTACCTTGAACTTAGACGTATTCCCATTTCCACTCTCCTTTACCTCACCCGACATCACGTGTCGTCGTATGATGTCGAGAGTGGGGTCAGTCTCTTGTTCCTGTCTGAACTCGTCTGGAGTCACGGTGGCGACCTGGCCCGGTACCTGAAGTGCCCTCAGTGGCCTGGCAGCCTCCCTCCGTTGCTGCCTCGTCTCAACAGCTTCCAGCAGCTCTACCGGCATCCATTCCTCATCCGGGTCTGATGGATTACGCACACCTGGCACGTTCCCCAAATCAAGGGGTACACTGGGTTATTCATACACATTACATCCAAATTCCCAACAAAGTAAGGTGTATCAACACTTACTCTTGCCACTGGAAATCTGCGAGTTGTACCATCAATGAGAACGCAGGTGCGCCATTCATCTGTCATCTGCTCCGGCCTGACCAGTTCTGATCGGATGACTGCGGTCGAACACCCACTGTCACGGAGGACTCTCACTGAGGCTCCATTCACGCGTCCTTCTGCGACTGGCATCGCTCGAATTGGCTGGGCGCCACATGCTGCACTCATCAGAGGGAGATCGTCTCTCTCGTCCCTCATCTGTCTACCCTTATCACAAGAAAAACAAGAGTCGATCAGTAAACATCCATGCTCACTTCGACTACCTGTAGAATTACTGACCTGCCCGTCGCCTCGCCGTGGGACTCGCACTGTTACGTCGGAACGTAACTCACCCGGTCCCTGGCTCGACGGTGGCTGGTCGTCTGACGTCATTGTGTCCGTCCGCCGGTCCCGACTCCTCTCTTGGTGACGTTCCTCCTTCACGACGCCCGCGCCCAGTTTCTCCGTGGGCCTGTTCCTCCGGTTGCAGTCTCGTGCGAAGTGCCCGATTCTCCCACAAATGCGGCATCCTAGGCGGTTCGCACTCTCTGGTCCTGTTCTCGGCGCACTTGGCGGGCGTGAACCTGTGTTAAAAGTCTTGGGACGGATGTTAGAGTTAGGGTTGGGAGCCAGTGACTTCTCCCTCACTGGGGTCTTCCCCCCTTGTGGCTGGTTCCACCCCGAGTGGGCTTCAAGGCACCTATCCGCCACCCTTGCTAGTTCTGCCCCCCACGGAAAAAAGCAGTAACTGACATTTTTATGAATGTTTACTTTTTTGCAAAAATGAATAGTTTACCCAATGCTCTCCAATGTTAATAGGTCAGTTTTGCAAAAAGAAAAATGAAAGTGACCAAAAATACAATTTTTCACTTTTGCAAAAAGCAGTAACTGCATCCAGTTGATTCAACTTTGCAAGTTTCCCCACGGAAAAAAGCAGTAACTAACAAAGCCCACGGAAGAAAGCAGTAACTAACAATTTAGTCTTTATCATTCAGACTCTGTATAGTCCTTCCTGTATATTTTTTTCCCTAATACCATTTATTTTTTCTACTAATTTTTTTTTAACAATGTAAACAGCAGTTTCTCCCATAATTTAGGAGAGTAGATATAAAAAGATTGTTTCACCAGTAACTTGACTCTGCCCGCAGGGAATCATATGACAAGTTGTAGAAAAAGCTTCTTTCTGGAGACTAGCAAACCTGGCAGACTCAGCTGCGCGCTCAGAGTGCAGAATACGCGTGCAGCAGCTGCATGCGCATAAATTCTGCAGCATACAGTAACTAGCTAAACATTGCATCACATCACAGTCATCACTTGCATGCACAGTATTGCAGGTCTGGTACAGTTTGAGTGATCATGCCAGTGCTAACCATGCTGTCACACAGTTTCTGCGGTCCAGGCATGCCTGTAAATCTATCATGAATTGCAGAGGAAAAGTCATGGTAGCCATGGCTTTGACCAGAACCAGAAAATCTAGGTGAGCTGAAAATATATTGAAGGGAGATGAGCACTAGTATTAATGCACTAACGTTAGTCTAATGTTAGATGTAGGCCCTAAAGTTTAAAATAGGTCTACCAGATCTAAAGTTACAGAGTATGCCTACATGTAGATCTAGATTCTAATCTATTGTTAACTGTTTAGTGTTAGACAAAATGTCAGTAGGCCTAGGCCTAATCTAACGTAATAGATCTAGGTCTAGCACTAACATTGGGCATAGATCTGTAGTCTAGCTTAAGTGTAACGTCAGAGTTCGACTAGGATCTAAGACGAAGAGACTTGACTTTATTGTCTAGTCCAGGGTCATGTGTCAGGGGCCAGGCCGGGCACTCCAAAGTTCAATTAGGGTACATAGGTGTCTACCTTATTTTTACACAGAATGCCATTCAATCTACAAGACCTAGTCTAGGCCTAGCGATAGGTCCTAGATCTTATAGATCTAGAATAACCAGAAAGTAGAAGAAATTTATAACCTGGTGGTGGTAACAATTCTCCTCCTATGGTCATGTGGCATGTGCAGTTACTGCTTTTTTCCATGGGGAAAACAGCAGACTCCTGGCCGTCTGCAGTTACTGCTTTTTTCCGTGGGGAAACTACCCAGAATCAAGGGTGAGCCACCGCAGTAACTGCATTTTCCTAAATAACATTTAAAAAATAACGGAAACATCATTTTTTCCTAGGTACTGTTAGACAACTAGGTATGGTGCATAATCATACCACAAAATTATTTTTGAATGTTTCTGTGTTTTTAAAGAATCTGCAAAAAACACAAAATCGCATTTATCTCAGCTCAGCAGCTATGCAGTTACTGCTTTCTTCCGTGGGGGGGCAGAGTTCCTTCAGAGTAGTAGGCTTATGTTCCCTAACAAACATGGAGAGTTCTTTCGAGCAACTCCTGTGGAACTGCTCGATGAGCATAATCTCAACTACGTCATCGTAACTCTTTTGAAATCCACCTAGAGTCAACCATTTGTCAATATATCCCCGCATCCTATGAACAAACTGCGAGGCAGTCTCGCCTGACTCTAGTCTGTTCTTCTTGTATGAACTCCCTCAGCTCGCTCCCGCTCAGGCCTAAGAACTCCCCAATACGGTGCAATTTTTCGATCTCCATTGCGAGATCATTCAGACCCAAAACATTAACCAAGCGTAAACTTACCCCGACTTCCAACTGTGTCACGGCGCCGGTCCAACACGTTGACCTATACAGACTCACTTATAGTTGTCAGCAACGATTGTTTACCTAAGACAAAAAAATACCTAGATCTGGTTAATGAAATAATTGCACAACTACATGAAAAATTACATGCACACAAAAGGAAATAACCTGTTAACCAAGCCTAGCAACCTCACTACCAAAATTCCTTCTTATACAACGCCTTCTTGTACACTTCTACAACATTAATGAGTTTAACAACAGTCCCTTCGTGGTCGCCATTTAATGTCACAAGGGCGCTGCCCACGGAAGAATACCATGAACTACGACACAATGCACGGTGACTCTCTTGAATACTTTTCAACTAAATCAATTTAATTTTGTAATTTATCTTGTCAATCAGAAAACAAAGCAAGTGAAAAAAAAACAAAAAAGACAAAACAAGTATTTCCGAATATCGGAGGTCTCTTACACTACTGAAGCCCGCACACACTACAAAAGCTATACAGTTAACCCAGCCCAAAACCCAGTAATTAATTGGCACAATACTTCAAACCGCGCGCGGAACGTTCCTGTAGTACAGCTGGGGTAGAGCCCTACGACGGCTGAGTGCGAGGTCGGCGACGTTGGCAAGGTTGGCGAGGTCGTTGTGGACGCGGTGCGTCCGGCGAGATGCAATACTCTGCAGAGTCCCCCTGTGAGGGTACCAGTCCAACCACGGCGTCTACCGGAGTGCGTCACGCCGGCCTTATGGGAAGCGGGGTCAGTGACGTCCGGGACGTTGATGTGGCGTTCGGAGGTCATATACCAGCGGAGACATGGGCTGCCGGTCCGGCGGCGTCACCTTTCACGTCAGATGCGTCCGGAACTGGCGTCTCCTATGCGGCTGCACGAATACAATTAATTTCATCATAAAACCTATCCCGCTATCATCAAATATATGTGTGCCGGATCATGAATACTAACCACGGGGCTTCTGGCTAACGGCAGTCATTTTATAATGCTCACTTCTCTCCATTACTGTGAGACAGCCGTCTACATATAACAGTGTTATCTTTTTATCCTCACCTCTTTATCCACCTATAAACACACACACACACACACACACACACACAAAATGATTATTTTATCAGTTCATGTGCCATTACCCACTTATTACAACCAAACAATCAATTTCAAGACCACTACTACGGAATCCAATGCAAGTGCCTTACTCGACATACAGCCTTATTATTCTCCTATACAAAACAATAAACTGGAATTTAGTGCGTCTCTTAGCACCGTGCACTTTGTATACAAATAATAATATCCCTCTGCGCATTTCCTATACCACTCTGATGCTTTATTAGCCACAGCATAATCATTAACAATGTATCACTAACAGTGCACTCCATTACTCATAAATCTATATTCAATTAAATGAACAAAAAAAAAAAAAATCCTCTGACCACCTACATTCAGGACAATTCTACAACACTCTGGTTTTCATCCCTTACTGTTCAGTACATTTGGCTTGTATACTTAATTCTTACCCATTAATACTAACTGAATGTATTTTGCACGGGAGTGCTTACTCTAAACCACAACCATTAATTAATGAAATAATAAACTGTGTCAACACTTACGGATATATTGAAGCTTGTTCGTGTTGGTCCGGGGGTGCACAGTGGGAAGCCTTGTGATGAGACTAGCCTGCCAGCCTGAATTGCTTGCCAGTGGGAAGTCCCCGGCTCCTCTCTATGTCTCTCTCCCTCTCTCTCTCGTGCACAGCTCTGCCCCGTCCACACGGAAAAGCGCTACTAGCTCCACCACTCTTTTCAAATTATCTGATGTAGACTGCCCAGATTTAGTGTTCAGTTCAAAGTTTATTTCATTTTTCAACAAAAAACATATGTTTCACTTCATTTTGTAACAGAAAATAAGGTAAGTAGAACATAGTGAAATAGAAAGATTGTAACAATTGAGGACCTAAAGTAATTACACATTGTATTGCAAGAAAGAAACATAAGTGATCAAAGCGAAATACATGTATACCGTTGTTTTAAATGCGAAAAATGGAGGGACCCACTAAAAAGACAGAGCTTGTAGTATGTGGGTCCCTCTGGAGAAGAACATGAACGAAAAGATCCTAAATTGAACCGTCGTATATACAAACAGATAACAAAGTGGAAGAAGTCTGGAAGCCCACTAGAAATTAGATTAACAAATAAATACATTTACATAGACGCGAACTAACATAAAACAGGACTAGACAGCAGGACAACTACTAAAGAAAAGGTTGTAAAGGACAAAACGGGATGGACAAGACTGACGAACTGAAGACAAAATAGCAAGAGCAGTGAGAAGAATCGACAGAAAAGGACATAGAACACACACAACACAATAACAAGAATAAATCCAGTGTCTCAGTGGGCTTCCGAGAAGACATACATGCATTGGAAAGGATAAAGAGGATTGTGAGAGGCAAGCCGATATGCTAGAGCGAAGAAGGTGGGATAACAAAGCCATGTTGTAGTGTGTTTGGGGGAGGGCTCCCGCCAGATACGGAAAATACGATGGGGAACAGAATTACATTAGATGAAATAAAATTGTAATGAATAATAATCCTTCAATGATAATACGACAATTTAACAGCATAAGAGAATATGTAAGGAGGTTTAAATACACCTTTCTTGAGTTTCGGATATAACATTTCGGAACGATTAATGAAAGAAAGAAAAAAATAATAAAAAATAATTACATTCATATATAACATCCAAAAAAACAAATGAGTTCAAGATTGAGGATTAAAGTATTGTACATGGTAATCAAGAATTGTACAATATAACAAAGTAATCAATGAGGCGAAAACGTTTTATAATAATGGCCATCAGACAGAAAGGTAACAGAGATATGTACTGGACGGTATGCTGAGGATGCAAAGAGTATGCATTATACCATGTGTGCAGGAAATCAGAGGGAACGCCAGTGCAAGCGAGAGAGGGCGGCATAGAGCCGGAAGCTAGCGTCCCTATCGTGTGAAATACTGTGTGACATCAACATTGTTGAGACTAAGTGTAAGCCAACGTATAAGTAAAAGGGGAGAAGAACTATGCAGTGCACATAAAATGCATTTTGAAATAGACAACATGTATGCTATGAACATGGGAAGTAATATCCGCAAAAAAAAAGGAAAAAAATACAGGTATCAAACAGGATAGTGCAAAATTGTACCTCATGACTTCAGGTTATAGGAACAAAATGAGAATAAGGCTGTAGACAAAGGAAATGATAATTCCCGAGGGACCCCCGGAAACCTCACACTGTCCCAGCGAGACACCCGAAATCTGCCACCTGGTGGCTATGAGTATAATGAACAGTATGAATAAAGGCTTTTGAATATACAAGTGGGACAATTTAATTGTGCACTTGTCTGCAAGACGGATCTATGGTAGCAGGAAGAGAGAGAAGAAGAAAAGAAGAGGAGGAGAAGGATAAAAAAAGGAAAAGAAAACTAACAAAGTACCACGGTTAAACCATACACAATAGACATTCGCGTGATATTTAGTACAAGGCACGTCACCTGTGTGTTGAATACATAAAACATCTGGAGTAGTTTTAAGGTCCAGAGCGTATTATAATGTTTCAAAAACATTTCAAAACTTCCATTACTACAAAATAATGTACATTTATAGTGCTCAATATTTACGGAAAACATTAAAACCTTGTGCATTGCACTGTATGACAAACAGTATGCAACTTCTAAGGTATAGCCAAAGAATCGCGGTGGCAGGATACAGACTCTTTTGGTACTCTACAAACCGGAGCAAGCCAGTGTGGGATAATTATGTACTTTACATAAATTACTGTAGTTCAAGGGATCCAGGGAATGTTTTCACGATAAATGAACAGAAGGGATTGACACATAATAACAAATACAGGCGTCATGGCAAAGGGTAATGGCGTAAGATGAAAGTGTGTTTTTTCACTTCACTTGTAAATACAAAAAAGAAGGGTAATGACATAAGATAAAAGCGTACTTTCAACTCATTTGTAAATGCAAGGAGGAGAGGGTAATGACATGAGATAAAAGCGCATTAGCACTTCACTTATAAGTGCGAGAATTTGCTATACATTGTTAGAAAATTCCTTAGAGACCAAATATCACAGGGTGCATGCGGAACAATGCTGCAGTTTTACAAAGAATGGGGTTACGCTTACTGCGTAAACCTGTCACATTTGGCCTCATTATCGGATAGGGTCTAATGAATCCCAAATCACATGGGAGGGGGGGGGGCTGGATATTCATATTCAAATATTAAGTGATTTATATGTCCGTCAAAAGTGGCAAGCTGTTGACACTAAAGGTCTTCTTTTTCTTTGACCTTTTTGTTGAAATCAAATTCTTTGTGGAATTATGGGCGTGTCTCAACTCCAGTGTTAAGACACACAATAGCCATGATTAAAGTTGGATGTACCATAGAGTGCATCCACTGCAAAGAGTGCTTTTTTTTTAGAACAAAAGAATGGGGTTATGTGAACTGCAAACCTCTAACATCTGGGCTCATCCTCTGAAGGGGTATGGAGTTACTTTAATTGAAAACACAATTCTAAGAAATTCCAAGTCGCTCATCTAGAGAAAAGAGGAAGTTAGGATGTGTGCGCCTCGACAATACTATGAGCCATCAAATTTACAACAGCCTTTCAATCCATTTATTTGACTGGGAAAGCCATCATTATTTTTGTCTCAATTTTAGAGGGAGAAGCAATGCAAGCTGTTAAATTGCATCAAACGGACACCCGGGGTCGAAAGGGAGACGGTATGCCAGACACACACATACACACAAACAATTATTGGGTGCATTTTCAAGAAAAGTAGCAGTCATGGATGAATTTACAAGGTGGCAGCTAACAATGGCTATGGTGTAACAGGCAACGTGGACGTTGCTAGAAACTCCATAATGATTCTTACATTACACTAATTTCTATTTACATATTAATGGGGATTATACTGAGGAGTGCATCTCCAGTCTATTCTATCATCACACAATAGGCAAGCCAAAGAGTGTCGCTGTACCTTAGCACACACATACGCACAAAAAAAAAACAACAACAACAAAAAAAAAAGAATCTCGGGCTTTGACCTTTTAAAGGATTGAAATAATCATTCATCCAGCAGGCGGTAACAACCTGGTCGCAAATCACCTCCTCTTCGGGGGGGGGGGGGGGGGGGGTAGACCGCCACACATACAAAAGGGATTTTATATATTTAAAAAAAAAAAATGACACATTGCCGAGAAAAAAGTCAGTATTCAATTCCAATGAATTCATCAAAATATCATTTCGACCTCCCTTAGTCTGTAATATAACGGGAAAAGGTAACATTGATGAGTGCGATGATTTATCAGATTGACAAGATACAGAGGGTGAACCCGAGAGAGTCGCCGAATACTTGAACAAATGAGAATATATATGCGAACTACCTTTCAAAGAATTATAACATACATTTTGTCTCACGGACATTAGTGCCCTGTATATCAAAAAAAAAAGAAAAAAAAAAGATTATTATTTTTTTAAAAGGGTGTAATAACTTTCATGTTATGCATCCTATTGACTACTCTATAGAAATTCGGAGGAGAAATTATCATTAATTTGTACTGCGCAAAACCACTTTTTCGCCATAAAAAAAAACTAACCAATTATAAACCAAATAAAATACTCGAACTTTTAAAGTTGAAACGTTCGTTCATCATGTAAGAAGCGTCACACCGGGCTTATCAGAAACGTTTCTCTTTTCTTTTGTGAACTAAATACCAGTGTTTTAAATTGAGTTAATGTACCACTGAATTCATTCCGAGACATTGGGAACAAAAACAACACAAAACAAAGAAAAAAACTAATCGGCAACTATAAGAGTTCCATATAAAGTGCACACGGAATTTAAGCAATATTCTTGATTGCATTGGCAGTAACATATGTCGCTCTTTCTTTATGGTGAAGAAAAAAAAATCATGCCGATGTATGAATAAAAAAGAGATTCTGACGAAGAGTCTTGTGCCTCATACATCCTGAATTGAGATTTTTTTTTTTTTTTCTGTCACCTACTAACTCAGGCTGTTTTTTGCCTGGCATTAGAAACAGCAATATTACATTTATGGATAATCTTATGTGAGCCATAAATAAGCTGATATTCTTGGGTAACATAAAGATTCACAATTTTTCTTTGTTTGGTTGCAGTGTACGAAAAAGAAAACACGTTTTCAGACATCAAATTTCTTAAAATATAATTTCACTGTAGAATACATTTTGAATGAAATGAGCTTACTCTTTCCAGTCACTCCAATTTTGCTGCGGCACTCCATTCGATTTTGCTTTACGCGTTTGAAGGTACACCTTGGTTCCATTCTGCCGGATTCTGGTTGACAGATTCTTCTCTTGTCGAAGTTTATAGGCGATAGTTGCTAATCGTGCCCGCTCCCGTTTCATATTGGCAGGTATATCTGTGCGTATTGACACCCTGGCGAAGTTGAATCCGTGAGATACGCTGTCAGCATAGCTCCGGGCGGGGCTGGTGGATCCCAGTTGGGTAGGACTGTCGACTCTCTCCGTGCTTTCGGGTTGCTGGCCGTCTGGAGTGGCTTGGGTCGATTGGTTACTCGAGGGGCGTATTGGGTCCGGTCGACCTCCGGAAGGGGCGGCGGGGGCTGGTCGAGTTCGGGGATGCTCGTACGCCTGTAGCAGACGATTTCTGTCAGCCATTCGGCCAAATCTGACAATTATAGGCTGGGGCCCTGTGGGTTGAGCGTCTCTTCTGGCGGAGGGCAGTCGGTGGGCATTGATGACTGGAATTGCCCGGGCTTCCTCTGAATTAGTGCCGAGGTAGTGACAGAAGACATGAGCAATCGTATCATAGATATTTTCATTCCTGTCCTCCGGAATCCCGTAGATAAGGAGATTCTGCTTTCTCTGGTGCAGCTCCAGCGATATCAGTTTTTCATTAAGATCGTCTATTTTGTTTTCCATTGACTTATTTATGTTAGGTATGGTTTCCTTCTCTAACGACTGTATTTTTTCAGCGTTGAAGTTCACGGTTGCCTCAATTTCGGACACATACCTTTTCGTTTCTGCCAGGTCATGTTTCACGGTATTTATCTCCAGCAGTACCGAGTCCATTTTCGTTGTCAACTTGTTGGATAGCTCAGTTATCATGCCTTTCAACTCGTTCATTATGGTGGAAACGCCAGAGTCGGGGTTGGTTGGTGGGCAGGATGTCTGTTCACGAGAGTCCCCGGAATCTCCAGCACCTGTAGTTGGCAGGACATTCACAGGGCCTGGGGTTGGAGTTGGCGTCGGCGTTGCTGGGATACCGATGGCTTGTGGGGGCTCCTGTTGAGGCGCCGGTTGAGGCGCAGGTTGCAGTGAGCGCGTCCTCGTGCCCGCTGTGGTAGGTCCCCCCCCCTTGCATTGCTGTTCCCTGGCATTTTCGACGTGACTTTGGCGGATTTGTCAGATTTTTGCGTTGAAATATGAGTTCGTAGATTATATGTTTTTTGAATATCTGACATGACTTGTAGAATTAAATGGTATTCCGCGTGGTATTGCACCTTTGACGACAAGTAGAGGTTGTACTTCGATATGTGTAAATGACGGAGGAAGTATGCGGCGGGAGCCCACCCTGAAACACGTCTGAACTCTACGACTTGCGCATGTTCCAATGTTCCAGTGTTTGGACCTTCCACAACACCTCGGTCAGCTTACCGCGCCAAAATTTCGTCCAATCCCCAGACCAAATTCTCCCATATCCTAGCAACCCAATAACATTTAAATCAGTGCCTTAGCATTTTACCTCGCACCTACTGCTTCCCCGGTGCAAGCCATTCCAGCCTGCTCGACACAGGTGTGCTGCTCGCACAAACAAAATACCAATCTCGTGGAGTCAAAACATGAGTGACACACTTATAGAGCTTTTATGAACAAAGAAACTGCCAGAAGTTCCAGGCAAAGACTTTCTGAGTATCAAAAACTGCGTACTTGAGAAAAGTAAAATTCATTTACTTTGATGGGTGTTCTATACCTTACACGTCTTAAAAAGAAAACCGGGAAGTGCTTAAACTGAAAATGACTTGTTATTACACGGATTGCATGCTTTTGTAAAATATACTTCATCAAAGTAATACAGTACACTTTTCTCAATGCAGAAATATGAAATGAAACAGGGTATATTATGCATGTATAATGTTATTCAACAACGTGAATTCGTGCAAATTAATATTGATAAAAACGACTTAAATATCATTTTTTTTTTTTTTGGAATACCAATGATTTTGATGACCAATGTATCAACATGAAATTATCTAAATTTCTTAGAAAATACATTCTTTGTGCACAGTTACTGACCACTCTTGTGCTGTTCCTCCTAGATAAGCTTGTTGTCAATTGTCATTTCAAGATCATTACAACTATCAACAACCTAAACATACATTCCATGTATATTAACTGGAGAAGTGTTCTGTTTTTTTTTTTTTTTTTTTTTTTTTTTTTACCCTGAGATCAAAGACCACTTTTTTTCTTAATTTCATTTAGTCTAAGACTGTTTGGCGTCGCACCATTTCACAAACGTTTCCAATGAGTTCCTATACCCCTCCTCATTATCCCACTAAAAGTGGCCAACAATAGCTATGTCATCAGTATAGTAACTATACTGATTATTGCAAACTTGAAACGGTGCTGCAACTAGACTGACAATCATTAGCGTAAACATAAGAAAAAAGCTGGAAATATAATACTCCCTTGAGGAGTTCCTATACATGACTTATCATAGCATCATACAAGACATCTGATACAAGAAGTGACTATATTCTAAAGTTGTATTACTTTAAAAAAAAAAGCATAGCCGTAATTCAAAGTACCGGTGTACGATTTATACAGAAAATCTTCAATTTATGAATTAACTTATAAAGATCCATTGTATTGAAATGCAGAAGAAAAGTCAGCAAAAGTTACACAAGCATAATGTTGTCAGTTGTCAAAATGTTGTTGGATGATGTGAATCAGTGTCAGTACTGCACCATCTACAGATTTTCTTGATAGATGTGGAATCTGACGAGACACTTAGGAGTTATGTATGACGTGTAATAAGTAAACTCTTAAAAAACATAATATATATACATATATTATCTTATATATATTGCTATGGTTTTTATGGAAAAATAGGCTGAAATTGATAAATCTTGGAGAGCACAACTGATGCGTATTCGTAGTCAGCCATGAATAAATTTACGTCATAAGCAAGTTGAATGAAATTTTCTGCCAACAAGACCAATTGACAATAGAGGGCGTCACAATTTCGTTGCCCCAAGAACATTATGCTTACGTTACCATCATCGAGGGTGTTTTTAACTGGAATTTTCACAATCCCAAATACCATGCAGCTGACGGTTCGTGCTGCGTAGTGGCGCCACGCAGGAAGGGGTCATAAAATAGAGCAGAACAGCAATATAAAAACATACATTTAAATGCTTACGTTGTTCCCATTTTTATCTGTCGATTTTTGCACAAGAGAATAGTACTGTGTTGACGGTTTTCTTTTGCTCACATTTCTATTATCTATATGCTGTGAGAGAGATTGTATTTTTTTTTTGTACTCTTACGGACAAATCTCCTCTTGACAATGATTATAAAGACAGAGAAAGAAAATATATAGAAAACAATGTAAGAGATTGACAACACGACATCTGTGCCTATATATTCTCCATTGCTCTCCATGCTCTCTGTGTGGTTTAATGATGTCAGACTGGTTGCAGGCTGTTGGGAAGTTGTTCTTTCACTTTTCTGAGTGGCGTTCTCCTCACAAGACCTCGACTGAGCTACTTTAGAGCAAGTAAAATCAAAACAAAACTCGGAAGGTTTCTTACACTGTGGTGCAAAGGAACAGCAGTTGGCAGAATACTCAACGTCCATCCAGTAGACAGCTTGAATGTGATCGACTGAGTGTTCAGGCTGGCTTAAAAATGGCACCCTTTTACCATTCTGAAAGCAGGCGATTGAACCTGTTGGACTTGAATCCATTCCTAGAGCAGCAGAGCAGTGTAACTCGATCCAGTCTGGTGAATACGATGATGATACGGTCTCACATTCAGCTGGTCCAGGTGGAGTGATTACATCGACGTAAACATCAACGACTTCATGATATATTTCACCGTCATAGCACCTTTCACTGTCTCTGTGTCCCGCAACAAGTAACATGTATTTACCTTGGTCTTCCTCGCGCACATCTCTGACAGTGAGAGTAACAGTCAACCCATTGTAAGTGTTATTCGTTTTTACTGTAAACCGTTCAGCTTGTCCAGTTTTTAAACACTGCTCCCCTACGACTGATCCATTTTGATAGAATAAACAGTCCAAATGCCCGGAGTATACTTCATACTCATATCTTGAATTGTGTCGAAGTGATGAGCGGAATATGATATCATTGTCTGTTCCCGGGCAGAAGTTGTACACTTGGATCGAAACTGTTAGACTGCATATCAAATCCACCATCACCAACAAGGATAGACCCTCTTTTTTGAAAGAAGACATTGTCACTCATTTCCTGCAAAGGTGAAATTGAACAAAGGCTGCGTAATATGTCACTGCAGGGGGAATCCGTATGTATACAATGCAAGGTGGCATATGGATGAACACAACGATTTTTCTTTTGTACAGGTAAGCATTCTTTTAACTCATGGTTTTGTCACGTGCATACCAGCATCTTTTAATTCTTGTCGACGTAAACCGGGAAGGGGGGGGGGGGGGGGTGTTGGTTGAGAGATTGAATTATGGATCACATTTGAATTTCTTTGCCACTATATAGGACAAAAAAAAATGAACAATTAAAGATAAAGGATTTGTAGATTGCATTGCAAAACACATAATTCTGAGCTCGCACACAAAGGGAAACAAGGACACTTACTATATATTTTGTGAATTGCCTCAGTCGAGCTAAATACATTAGACATAGTGCTAGTGGGGGAAAATTCACACCCATGAAGCAAGAGCGATTTGTCGATAACAGCGTTTGTCTTGGATGTGTGTGTGTGTGTGGGGGGGGGGGGGGTCTTTCCTTTTTCAATGATACAATGTGTTATAATAATCATATTGTATTTTTGTGTTATCTTTAATTGGACTCAATTTTCCTGGCTGAACAGATGAGTCACAATTACATTTAGTTTCCAAATAAAATCGGGCAGAGCTGTCATCCTGAAGAAATATTTTCTTGACTTTCCTTTTTGCTCTCCTCTACTCTCCTCCGGTGAACCTTCTCATTTCCCTGAATTTTCCTCTCTCCCTCTCTCTCCTTGTCTCTGTGTTCTTCTGTCTATCTGTATCCACCTATAAAAAGTTTTATCATTGCCGTTTTAATTACCCGTTGTTATAATGATACTACTTGCAGCTAGACCGGCGGAATTATTATGTCAGTGACATAAGAAACACATTTTCACGGTCACGTTTGTAAAATGTGTGAATGTGACATAGACTAGTTAGTGTATGTAATGTTATTTACAAATCAGAGAGTCAGATCTGGTAAATACAATCGTCCAGAATGAAGTTATCCAATGTTTTATCACACGGTTTGAAGAGAGTGAATCGCTAAAAGCTCAAGACAATGCATATACGTTAACAGTACCTAGCCAAACAGCAATAGAGATAAAACGCGAAATAGTTCACGGCATATTGTGGACACGTACGACAATATAATCTGAGCATTATTTCTCGTTGAATCTCTGTATTGATTCATTTACTGCGGTACTAACTGGTAGAATATCTTCTTAAAGGGTGAATCCACATTGAGTATATCACAAGATGACTGTGAATAATGAGAGTGCAAACAAAGAAACAGAACAGTATTGCTTCATTATAAATTCAAGTCAGAAATCGAATTAAAAACGAGTAAGATATTCTTAAGTCTTATGTTTTCTGGAAACAGTAGTGGGCTTTAGATGTTGGACGCAAACGGTAAGACGACGCAGCTTCGCGTGTTTGGCAATGGCATCTGCTGTCTTGAGCTCGTGTAGAGCACCATTTTTTTTTTTTTTTTTGCCTTATTAACGTTATTGTTGCGTTCTCGTCGCAGACCTAAAGCTATAAACAGTGGCGCCTTTATGCCATTTTGGAAGCAAGCGATTGATCCTGCTGGATTCGAATCCATTCCTAGAGTAGCGGAGCAGTGTACCTCGATCCAGTTCGGGGAATACAATGATGACAGCTTTTTACACTCAGCAGGTCCAGGTGGAGTGATTACGTCGACGTAACATCTACGACGTCATGATAACTATCATCATTCCTGTGTCCTGCAACAAGTAATATCTAGACACATTTTTCTTCCTTCCGCACATTCTCTGACAGTGAGGGTAACCGCAAACTCATCGTTCGTGTTGTTCGCTTTTCGGGCTACTGTAAACCTTTCCGCCTGTCCAGTTTTCAAGCAGTTGTTCTCAATAAACACTCCATTTCGAAAGAACAGCAGTCAAGATGGCCAGAATACATTTCGTACTCATATTCTGAATTGATTCGAAGTGAGGAACGGAAAGTTATATCATTGTCCATTCCTTCGCAGATGCACAGTTGTAAACCTGGACTGAAGCTGCGAGACGGCAGGTCAGAACCATGGTCGCCAAAAGGTGCACACCCAATCTCTTGACAAAATACATCGTTATAGTTTTCCTCAATGGTTAAAACTGGATACCTAGACGTGCGTGTTTGTTTCTTTTTCAAAATTCAATATGTTCAATATACTTATAGAAAAAGAAATGATGCAATCACTGATCGAAACGAAAATAAAGATTCAACATGGACCACTGACTGGAAAGCGTGAGGAAAGTGAAGGTAATGGTCACGTGACCGCAGGGTGGGGTCAGTTCACTGATCTTTATTCTTTGCAAAGGGTTTTCAGGCAAGAGAACATGAATGAGAATGGAGGCGGACGCGGAAGGGAGCTGTCATTGCTGGCATTATACCAGACGCTTGTATTGCCCGACACTATACTGTTCTTGAACAATAGATGGCAGCACACAATAAGCTCTCCATAGGTGCGTGTCAAACGAATGTACCTCGTAACCATTCGTTATTGTGTTGCCTGTTAGGATCTCACTTGTTTGAGTCTGTTTGGATCTCGCTTCATATATCCACCCCCCCCCCCCCACACACACACACACACACACATACACGCACTTACAGTTTTCTACAACGAGACAGATTGAAAAAAAAAAAATGCAAGGAAAACGTATTTGTACGTTGTATTTGCAAAAACCTGATTATGAATTGCAGACACACATTGAGACTCCAATTCTATTACCTCGGCAGACCAAAATACTTATTAAGTATTACCATGCATAGTTCTCTCATACATCCTTGGTATTGCCATTGTCAGTCAGAAATTTAAGGGCAGTCGTCCGTCAAGCTGTCTGTCAGCATCGTTGAATTTGGTCAACAGAAATAAGACGATCTACAAACTGGGTGTAGGAGAACAAAAAAAGATATCGGGTATTTTTCGAGGAGGAGCGTGGAGGTAGTGGTGGATGACTGTGAGAGAGTGATATCGTTTTTGTTTTGTCAACGCTAATCTTAAGGTAGGGTAATCCCTTCAACTTATATTGTCCATGTGTTACTAGAATAGGTAGAGTTTGCAGGCCTGTTATACGTGTATCATAACAAAAGAATGTTAAACGTTCTTGAACACAAGAACGTTTAAATATTAAATTATTCATAATCAGGGACAACTATCACGTGATCATCATATTTTGCACCCAATATTTAATTCATATGCAGCTGCAGGCGCATGGTACAACTGCTAGTGGATTCTGGTACGCAATATGTAACAAATGTTGTGTAATACTGCAAAATAACAGAATAATTCAAAGAACAAAAATAACATTTTAGCTTTACTCTTTCATAAAACTGCTTTATTAGACGATGAATACATGCAGAAGCGACCAACAGACGTACGAAGCCGCCGACAGGTTCCAAGCCCGATAAACACCGCGCGGGCGGATCGAAGCAATCCGCAGAAACAGAAAGGCTGCTACAATACACGCGGGACATGGACATTCCGTGCTGCCACGGAGAAATCATATTCTTAAATACAAATTTATATAAAAATCAAACATTCCATTACATCCTCATGCTCATTTGCTGACTACTGCAGTGCAGTGTCATTCCCAGTTAAGCTTGTTGTCAGGTTCCATACCAAGACACATGTAACTATCAACAACCTGAATATCTATTCCATTTATCGTAACTGGAGAAGTGGTCTGTTTGTTTTTCCTTAAATTTATGACAAATACGTTTTTCTTGCTTTCATTTAGTCTAAGACTGTTTCCAATTAGTTCTTATGCTCTTCTTTATTATTCCGCTAAATGAGTCCAACAATGGCTGTGTTAACAATATATTGCAAAATTGAAGTAGTGCTGCGACTGGACTGACAATCATTGGTAAACATTGTGCAGAAAACTGGAGACAAAACACACCCTTGAGGAGACCCTATACATGAGTAATCATAGAATCAAACAGGACATCTGATACAAGAACTGACTGAACTCTATAGATTAAAAAATCACTAATTCAAAGTAGCAATAGAGGATTCACACCAAATCTGCAATTTTTCAATTACCTTTATGAGAGCTATTGTACTGAAATCCAGAGGAAACATCAGCAAAAGTCAAACGAGCATAAAGTCCTCAATAATGTTCAGATGTCGTTAAATGAGTGGCATAGTGCTAGTACTGAATCATCGACAGATTTCCTTAATTGATATGCAGAGTACCATCTGTGGAGACATTTAGAAGTTATGTAAAATGTGCAATAAGTATAGTCTTAAAAATACCTCTTTTTCGATGGCTTTTGGAGGAAAACAGGCTGAAATTGATACATCTTGGACAACAGACATGATGCCTATCCTTATCAGCAATGGATACATTTACGTCACAGGCAAGATGAATGACATTTTATGTCAACAACAATAATGGACAACAGAGGGCGTCTCAATTTCGTTGCCCTTATAGAACATTCTGCTTACGTTACCATCATCGAGAGTACCTGGAATTTTCACAATCCCACTACTAGGCAGTAAACGGTTCATGTGAGCGAAGTGGCGCCACGTAGGAAGGTCATTAATATAGCAGAAACAGAATATGAAGACATTACATTTAAATGGTTACGTTGTTACCATTTCTTTCTGTCAATTTTTCACCAGAGAACAGCACTCTGTTGACGGTTTTCTTTTGCTCAAATTTCTGTTCTCTATATGCTGTGAGACAGATTGTTGTTTTTTAATTATTCTTACGGACGTATCTCCTCTTGACAATGAAGATAAAGACAGAGAAAGATATCATATAGAGAACAATGCAAGTGATTGACAACACGGCATCTGCGCCTATGTATTTTCCATTGCCCACTAGACAGCTTGAATGTGATCGACCGAGTGCTCTGGTTGACTCCGAAATGGCACCTTTTTATCATTTTGGAAGCAGACGATTGAACCTGCTGGATTTGAATCTATTCCTAGAGTAGCAGAGCAATTTACCTCCATCCAGTGTGGTGAATACAATGATGATACAGTCTCACATTCAGCCGGTCCAGGTGGAGTGATTACATCGACGTATACATCTATGACGTCATGATACCTTTCACCATCTCTGTATCCTGCAAGAAGAAATATGTAGACACCTTCGTCTTCCTTACGCACATCTCTGACAGTGAGAGTAACAGGCAATCTATCGTAAGTGTTTTTCTCTTTTACTGTAAACCGTTCTGCCTGTCCAGTCTTCAAACACTGCTCCTGTGCGAACGCTCCTTTTCCATAGAATAAACATTCCAAATACCCAGAATATATGTGACCCGCTACAACAAAAAGGTCCTAAAGTCGCGCACGGTCGAAGCCGTGAAAATCGAGTTTGAAGTCAGAGCAATATAATTGGTCAAAACTTACGATTTTCTGATTTTGATATATCATTGGAGTCTAACATGTCTTCTATCATCTGTCGAAATTTTGATGCAAAATGATCAAAGGAAAGATTAAAAAATAGCGTTTTTCTGAGCCATGTTTTTTGGCGTTTCAACGAAGCAGAAACTGGTTCGAAAATTTGAATTGAGCGCCACAGATAGGTTCCGCCCCTAACAACAACCAGAGTGATCTGATTGGTCAGTTTGCTGCTTGCTGCTAACCGAAGCGTGAAGCTCGCCCACTGCCCAGTCGACTGGTGCGTGCGGGCGGGGTGCGCTATGCTCAGCCGCTTCTCACATCCTGGTCACTGATTGGTTGGTGAGGAGACCGCCGACGCTCATGTGCTTGAATGAACTCTTCGGTGGTTGCCAGGGCTTACCTTCTATTGTCCAGAGGTGAAAACTGACTTGCGTGTCCCTTGATCGCGATTGCGTCGAAAAGAAGACTTTTAGGGCGCTTTTCTCGAAACAGTGATTTTCCAGACGTCTCGACATGCTCTCTTTTAAACATCGATATCTCCGCAGCCGATTATTTTCATAAAATGTGTTATATATCAACTTAAAGCAGAAAGATTAGGGGATTATATCATGCAATTTTCAAATAATCGACCTTGCCCGATTTTAGGATCATTTTATTGTAGCGGGTCACATATTTCATACTCATATTCTGAATTGTTTCCAAGTGATGAACGGAATATGATATCATTGTCCATTCCTGGGGAGAAGTTGTAAATCTGGATCGAAACTGTTAGATTGCAGGTCCAAACCAACGTAACCAACAGGTGTAGGCCAAATTTTTTGAAAGAAGACATTGCCTAAGATATTAACACATGTTTCCTTCGAAGTTTCCTCCTTCAACAGCTAAACGTGGGTGATTCATCCAATGGTGCATGTTGTTCACATAAGCCTACAGCTATAGCCCATTTGTGATGGCATACGGATCTAACAACGCAACGATGTATTTTGTGTGCATTTGCTGGTAAGCATTTTTTTTATTTATTTATGATGTTTGCCACGTCCATATGCCAGCATCTATTTTATTCTTCTCGACGTATTAATAACACTAGTATTCTATTTTCACAATATGGTCGTTGAGATAAGAAGGTCCTTTTTTTCACATTACCTTTTATACATTTGTTTTCTTCTTTCTTTCTTTTATACATTTGTTTCCTTCTTTCTTTCTTTTTTAGTTTAACTGTCAAAGGGCAATCAATCTGGGTTTTTTTTTATAATCAGAATTTATGATTCTGTTACATATTTCTTTTTTTTTTTATCTTCGAGATGAAAAAAAAAATCAGTGAAATCTGCAACCATAATTTCAAGTATCATTCACAAAACATAAATAACTCAAATATAATTACTTTTTTATTCACAGTCATCTTGTGATATACACGAAGTGGATTTGCCTTTAAAAAGAAGACATATTGCCAGTTAGTACCGCTTCAAATGAAACAATACAGAGATGTAATGCGAAATAATCCAGCTGCGTGCAATAGTTTATCATTTTAACTTTTTCTGTATCAGGTACTTTGGACAGTGTGAACAATAATACAGTGTTCCATATGCTAATTAACACTCCCAAATTTCACACACGTATTCAAAATCGACTATAAGTGATGGGCGGAATATCATGTCATTGTCCGTTTCCATGCACAGGTTGTGAACTTGGGTTGAAGCTGTATGATGGCAGTTAAAACCCATCGTCACCAACATGTATAGGCTAACTTTCTTGAGAGAAGGCATTGTTATACATCAAAAGGTTAGATGGAAAAGTGAGACCAGCAGCCTTGTCCTGATACAGACCACGTCTAATGAAATAGTATGTGATGAAATAACAGTCAACCTATCGTAAGTGTTGTTCTCTTTTACTGTAAACCGTTCTGCCTGTCCAGTCTTCAAACACTGCTCCTGTGCAAACGCTCCTTTTCCATAGAATAAACATTCCAAATACCAAGAATATATTTCATACTCATATTCTGAATTGTTTCCAAGAGATGAACGGAATACGATATCATTGTCCATTCCTGTGCAGAAGTTGTAAATCTGGATCGAAACTGTTAGATTGCAGGTCCAAACCAACGTAACCAAACAGGTGTAGGCCAAATTTTTTGAAAGAAGAAAGTGCCTAAGATATTATATAGCCAGAAGCTGAATTACAAATGATTTTACAAAAATTAACAATATATACATACACAGTATTACATAAATATACGAATATAAAACTACAGAATCAAAATAACACACAGGCTCATACAAAACAAGGACCATTCAACAACAACAAAAAGAAATCCTCAGGCCATGCATGCATATGAAAATAATGAGAGTTTGAATTGACGTGGACATCTGACCGCAAAACTTTCCAAATCACTGCCAATCAGTACATGACTATTCACTTAATTCCATATCAGTATACCTTGAACCATTTCATAAATATATAAAAGAAATACATTTTCACTTGACCTTTCACCATAAACCTTTGACTTCATAACCCGAAATAATTTCTTTATAAGGCAATACAAATATACACCAAACTTCTGAAAATACCGGTATTGCACAAGCAAATAAAAAAATATTAAACATTTATCCTTAACCTTTGACAGTTAAATTCCAAAACAATAAGTACATACATATTTGTGACTCCGCACCTCAAAACAAACAAAAAGTCGCCAGACATGAATTTTCAGTTAAGACCATATTCTGAAAAAGGAGACTTTCAGCTTTTAAATGATGTATAAATCAAATCAAATGGACTCTCCTAACCTATTCAAATATTGGAAAGAAAGCACAAACTCAGGAAAAGCGTGAACAGAGAAAAGAGGCTTTGAAGTACAGTGTCTATTCAAGCGCTTAATCTTTACCAAACCGTGTTGGCTGTGCGATGAATGGGACAACTAGAAATGTCGCTACGGCGACTGGTGTATGCCTCCGCCATAATACATGGTTCTCCTAATAGGTCTATAGTACAATGTCTTGACAATGTGTGATGACAGTTTCACACAACTGGCAAAATATTAAAATGACAGGTTTGCCACAAATGTGCTGAATGTTCACTTTCCTAGAACTAGGTTCAATTGGATGAATGATTAAAACGTCAGAGTGCATGTATTTGGGGGAACTGATGATTTTCACTTGACTTTTGACCCTTTTACAAGTTTATGCATTGAGTAATTTTCAAGGTATTGAGAAAAAGTATAATTTCAGTATCAAATGGTAAAATAGTATTATCGAAACCTGGCCTTTGACCTTTGACCCCACAGTTCCAAAGAGAATCACTGTTAGGTAGAACATGCATAAATATGTAAGTTTCATGACAATACCTTCAGTTATTTTTGAGATATGGAGGAAAAAGTGCAATTTAGCACTTTCACTTGACCTTTGACCTTTTGACCTTTGACCTTTTGGCAAGAAACTTCCCACAGAATATATATTGGGTTATACATGCATACATCAAGTTTTTAAAAAATCCTTCAGGCATTGCATAAATATAAGGAAAGTAGTTATATTTTGAGGAGTTGACCTTGACCTTTGACCCCTGACCTTTGACCCATGACCCCCAACTTCCCTAGATAATCACTGCCCATTGGTACAAGCATATATACTAAGTTCCATGAAGATACCTTGAACCATTTGCGAGATATGGAGAAAAACATGAAATTTCAATTTTTTCTTTCACAAAATAACCTGTGACCTTTGACCTTTGACCCTGTGACCCTAAAATCTACAAAAAGTATCATCCCCCAAGGATATACCCTCATACCAAGTTTGATGCAAAACCACCACACGGTTCTTGAGATATCGACAAAAACAAAACGGGACGGACGGACGTACGGACGTACGGACATACGGACGTACGGACGGACGGACGACCCGAAAACATAATGCCTCCGGCCACTTCGTTGGCGGAGGCATAAAAAACAAGAAGTAAACCACCAGAGTAACAACAATAAAGGAATTATCAGATTAAACCGAAATTAAGCATGCCTCATTAACACATTCTGTCCATAATTAATGCCAACTTTCCAAGCAGGTAGCACTATCCTTTCAAAAGTTATTAGGGTTGAAAGTGAAGAGTGTGGACAATGTTTTTCAGAAATGAAAAAGGGATTCTAAAGACACACCTAATCACACTATTCTACCAAAAATGTTCGAGATAAACAACTAAAAAAACACACTTTCCTGCCCGTTTTATGATACCAAATTTTAGCATAATGTAAAAGAAGACCCGCTCTTTCAGAAAATATGAAAAAGTCAAGTTCGGCTAGGTTGACCCATTTCACTTATTTTCAGTCCTCACGCAAAATCAGTGTGTGCGACTTTATGTTCGTTTTGAGGTGCACGGTCACATTTACTAAATTCCATGAATATACCTTGAACCATTTTTGAGATATAAAAAGAAAAAAAAATGTAGTTTAACCTTTGACCTTTGACCTCTGGCCCGAAATATTCTCTCAAAAAAAAAAATACGTAAAAAAAAAAATTGTAAACACTAAACTTGACCTTTGCCTTAGACACAAACGCCCATTTTTTTTTAACATAACTCCCACTCATAATTTTATCTATTACTTATTATTCATTTATTACAATTAGCAATACTTCACTATTGTAGAAATAATAAAATAATTTAAACAATTGCAGTTGCCATGACAACACCTCCTTGGTTGTAAACACAAGTAACAGTATGCGTAATTACACCTCGGATCATTATACATAGCAGACCTGAAATCAATTTCCCCAAAAAAAGTGTTTACCATGGCAACACTTTTCATAACAGACACAATAAACATATATTTCACATTCATATTCGATACCGCAATATCCACCAAACTTAATTTCAATTACTTCACAATTGCTTTAAAAAGTTCAAAAAAAAAATGTCATTACCATGGCAGTGCTTTGTCGGGTATGGACGCAAAGTGTGTCTTATACATCTATACCTTTAAAACATTGAACCTTTCCAAACTTATTGTGTAGTATTTTATAACTCGATAAAATACGGAATTGGGCTTCTTTTGTACCTTTCTGTTCTACACCTCACAGTGGGATATCGTATTGACCTTTTTAAGGATGAAGAGTACCTGGTGCTGGTAACCAGTGCCTGAATTGTGACTTTAGCAGTGACTTTGCAAACACCCGTTTCCTTCGAAGTTTCCTCCTTCAACAGCTAAACGTGGGTGATTCATCCAATGGTGCATGTTGTTCGCATGAGCCTACAGCTATAGCCCATTTGTGATTGCATACGGATCTAACAACGCAACGATGTATTTTGTGTGCATTTGCTGGTAAGCATTTTTTTTTTAAATCTATGACGCTTGCCACGTCCATATACCAGCATCTATTTTATTCTTCTCGACGTATTAATAACACTAGTATTCTATTTTCACAATATGGTCATTGTGATAGGAAGGGCCTTTTTTCACATTACCTTTCATACAATTTGTTTTCTTCTTCCTTTTTTCAGTTTAACTGTCAAAGGGCAATCAATCTGGGTTTTTTTTTTTTATAATCAGAATTTTATGATTCTGTTACATATTTTTTTCATCTTTGAGACGAAAAAAAAAATCAGTGAAATCTGCAACAATAATTTCAAGTATCATTCACAAAACATGAATAACTCAAATACATGAATAATCGTTTTATTCACAGTCATCATGTGATATAAACGAAGTGGATTTGCCTTTTAAGAAGACATTTTGCCAGTTAGTACCGCTTCAAATGAAACAATACAGAGATATAATGAGAAATAATCCAGCTGCGTGCATTAAGTTATCATTTTAACTTTTTCTGTATCAGGTACTTTGGACAGTGTGAACAATAATACGGTGTTCCTTATGCTAATCAACACTCCCAGATTTCATACACGTATCCAAATCGACTCGAAGTGATGGGCAGAATAAATATGTCATTGTCCGTTCCCATGCACAGGTTGTGAACCTGGGTTAAAGCTGCTTTATGGCAGTTAAAAACCATGGTCACCAGCATGTATAGACCAACTTTCTTGAGAGAAGGCATTGTTATGCATCAACAGGTTAGATTGGGGCTTGAAGCCCGCAGGTATACTCATACGTCTTTGATTCCAGGATTATATCTGTATCATATTTCTCAGTTGTTTGTTGCAAATATTTTTCTGTATCAACGCCTTAGAGCTTCTTGATATAAACACTGCAAATATTTTTCTCTATATGCAAATATTTTTCTGTATCAACGCCTTAGAGCTCCTTGATATAAACACTGTATATATATTTTTTTCTTCTCTCTTTCGAAACAATGATACAGTTATAGTAATTTTATCTATTTCGTAAAAAACATATCATTGTGTGTGTGCTCTATTTAAATACTGTACATTATTTTGGGTTGAACCATGATATGGGTGTGTCTGTGCGTGGTTGGAGGTGTGTGTATGTGGTTGAGTGTGTGCACGTGGATGAGTTAGTGTGCGGTACACGTGTATTGTGTAGCTATTTGAGTTTGTCTGAAGAATATGAGGTATTCATCAATATCATAATGAGCTCCCTCGTGGAGACGTAATGAGCTCCTTTATGGAGACAATATGAGCTCCCTCGTGGAGACTTTATGAGCTCATTTGTGGAGACAACATGAGCTCCCTCGTGGAGACGATATGAGCTCCCTCGAGGAGACTTGGTATGCATTTAGTATTCTTGTTTATATCTCTTTAAGATCTATAACGTTTGTTTTATGTTATAAGTGCTGTCTGGGGCAAATTATTTGTATAGGGCCCCATTTCTCTCTCTCTCTTCTTTTGATCTTTAGAATAACAACAACAAAAGGTTAGATGGAAAAGTGAGACCAGCAGCCTTGTCCTGATACAGACCACGTCTAATGAAATAATGCGTGGGATATGAAGGCAGTGACTATTGACCGATTCTGTGACGCACTATGTGTATTTTTGGCATGGGCAGCGCCATTACTCGGTGTCTCAGCCGACCCCCCCCCCTTCCCACTCCCCACCGCTCTCCCTACATTAGCACGCGCGCAGAATGAAAAACTGCTTTAGCCAATGGGCGTCTCGTACTGAGTGCGCGAATGCTTGCTTAGTGCGCGAACCTTTGTTACAAGTGCGTGATAAACATGTTGCCTGGGGTGGGGGAGAGCAGGGGGGGGGGGGTCGGCTGAGACACCCACTATGACCCCGTTTCAAAGAGATTATACCTATAGAGTAAGTAGTCGCCATACGCGTGCGTACAAATAGTGCGTCCAAAATTGAAGAGGGAGCGCACACTCAGCTCCTGGCACTGGATCTAAGTCTACGTTCAAGTCATATCTTCTCATATCATATCTGGAGTGATATGTTATTCTTCATTACACATTTTCATTTTCAGAATCGCAATGTGGTTAAATGTTTAAATATTAGTTTCTGCGATGATACCATATCATTTGAACCATTTAGTAGAGCCCAGACCTTTTTGTTGTTCGCAAAATTAACAGTGGGAACTTGGGTGTAGACTAGACAGTAGTTGAGCACTATGACGTTTGTTTCGCGTACATTCCCACTCACGCCATAAAATCAAACAACATCAGCACCATTATGACGCTTAAACATGACCATTGTGACGTCACAAGAAAACAACGCAAGGTCACTGCGCCGAATATTCAAGTCGAGCGCATTTAACAGTGCGCTGCCATCTACTGTACAGGATCAGTGCAATGGCGGCTCCCACAACGCAAAATGGCAGCTCCCTCGCGCGGCTGCCTCTCTACTGGACTACGCCCTCTTGTGGTATAATCTCTTTGCCCCGTTTACAGTGCGGGGCCAGGCTCGGCCGCGGCTTGGCCGCGGCCGAGCCCGGCCTCAATTGCGCGGCCGACCCTCGCAATTTTGTCCGTTTACACTGCTGGGCTCGGCCGCGGTTTTGATTCAAACAAACCTTTCAATATTTTGTCGTAGTGGCGCTCTGCTTGTAAACGAACGCAATCTGGTATTGTTTGGTTTTCAGACCCTTTGCCAACTGAATTCCGTGGCGACGAAGTAGCCGTTCGGGCAAAGGCCTTTGCCGAAGCAAAAAAATCCTTTGCAGGACAAAACCACCTTACACTATACTAGTTTTCGACGTTGAGGGGGTTAATATCCTGAATAGCGAAAGATGCAGGCAGAGGGTTTGGAAGCCAGACTAAAATTGGCCCCGCAATTGGCCGCGCATTTGGCCCAGTTTGCGTTTACACCAAGAAAAGGCTGGGCTCGGCCGCGGCTCGGCCGCGGCCGAGACCACCTCCAGAGCGAGGCCAAATGCGAGGCCAATTTTGGCCTCGCATTTGGCCTTTTGCGCGTTTACACTGACATGAAGGTGGACTCGGCCGCGGCCGAGCCGCGGCCGAGCCTTGCACTGTAAACGGGGTCTAAGGCTGCGCCCAGTGCCATGAAATGTCTGCTGCCCTCAACGAACCCGAATCGGTCAATACATGTTATACCTAATATAATCTGCTGAAGTTTGATATACAACGCTTGACTTGCATTCACTAACTATCATGTGAACCCTAGCATCTGGCTGTTTCATATTGATAACAATGATGTAGATATGATTGAGTGTGTCGACCTGCATCACCAAACCAACAGAGAGTAGTTAGACAAGGACTTTTTTGTTTAGGGCAGATTCTAACAGAGCACAACCTTAGCCTTAAGATGATGTATGACTCAAATCAAGTGGACTCTCCTTACGTGCCTAAATATTGGAAAGAAAGCACCTACTCTGGAACCAGTGGCGTACCGTGGGTCAAGACATTGGGGGGGGGGGGGGGCACCTCATGGCAGCAACATCAGAATTGCATAACGTAACAATTAAATGCGAGCGAGCGGAGGGAGCGAGCTTGAAAATTTTGACATTTTACAGTCCCAAAACTGTCGTTTGTAGCTATATTTTTTCGCTTTGGAAATTAAGGAGAGGGCCTGGGCGCACCGGGCACAACTGCTGGCAATTACTGACAGCAACATCAGGAGAATTGCATAACGATTAAATGCGAGCGAGCGAAGCGAGCGAGCTTGAAAATTTTGACATTTTACAGTCCCAAAACTGCCGTTTGTAGCTATATTTTTTTCGCTTTGGAAATTAAGGGGAGGGGGCGCACCGGGCGCAACTGCTGGCAATTACTTACAGCAACATCAGGAGAATTGCATAACGATTAAATAATTTTGACATTTTACAGTCCCAAAACTGCCGTTTGTAGCTATATTTTTTTCGCTTTGGAAATTAAGGGGAGGGGGCGCACTGGGCGCAACTGCTGGCAATTACTTACAGCAACATCAGGAGAATTGCATAACGATTAAATGCGAGCGAGCGAGCTTGAAAATTTTGACATTTTACAGTCCCCAAACTGCCGTTTGTAGCTATATATAATAATATATGTATGTATATATATACATATATATATATATATATATATATATATATATATTTGCTTCGGAAATTAAGGGGGTTGCACCGGGCGCAACTGCTGGCAGTTGCTGGCAGTAACATCACGAGAATGGCATAACGATCAAATGCGAGCGAGCGAAGCGAGCGAGCTTGAAAATTTTGACATTTTATAGTCCCTAACTGCCGTTTTTAGCTATATTTTTTCGCTTTGGAAATTAAGGGGAGGGGGCGCACCGGGCGAAACTGCTGGCAATTACTGACAGCAACATAAGGAGAATTGCATAGCGATTAGATGCGAGCGAGCTTGAAAATTTTGACATTTTACAGTCCCAAAACTGCCGTTTTTAGCTATATTTTTTCGCTTTGGAAATTAAGGAGAGGGCCTGGGCGCACCGGGCACAACTGCTGGCAATTACTGACAGCAACATCAGGAGAATTGCATAACGATTAAATGCGAGCGAGCGAAGCGAGCGAGTTTGAAAATTTTGACATTTTACAGTCCCAAAACTGCCGTTTGTAGCTATATTTTTTTCGCTTTGGAAATTAAGGGGAGGGGACGCACCGGGCGCAACTGCTGGCAATTACTTACAGCAACATCAGGAGAATTGCATAGCGATTAAATGCGAGCGAGCGAACTTGAAAATTTTGACATTTTACAGTCCCTAAACTGCCGTTTGTAGCTATATTTTTTTCGCTTTGGAAATTAAGGGGAGGGGACGCACCGGACGCAACTGCTGGCAATTACTTACAGCAACATCAGGAGAATTGCATAGCAATTAAATGCGAACGAGCGAGCTTGAAAATTTTGACATTTTACAGTCCCTAAACTGCCGTTTGTAGCTATATTCTTTTCGCTTTGGAAATTAAGGGGAGGGGACGCACCGGGCGCAACTGCTGGCAATTACTGACAGCAGCATCAGGAGAATTGCATAACGATTAAATGCGAGCGAGCGAAGCGAGCGATCTTGAAAATTTTGACATTTTACAGTCCAAATACTTTCGTTTGTAGCTACATATATATTTTTTCGCTTTGGAGGGAGGGGGCGCCGGTGCGCCCCCTGGATCCGCCACTGGTAGTCAAGGGTGTCGGTTTATGTTCATGATTGGGGGAGGTATGACCAGCGAGGGGGCGTCGAAGTGACCAAGCGGGAGAAGGATGTCCAAAATCTGCACTTTATATAGAGCATCCCCTAATTTGTTTGTGTTTGTGAGTGTGTGTGTTTCATATAGATGGAAAAGTTAGGAAATAGCCAAGGTCAAGTCTTATTACTGGCAATGCAAGGCATTTTAATATAGTATCTAGATTAGTATGTAAAGCAACACTGCAAAATCAATGATCAAGCTTTGATAGCAAATGTGTACAACCTATCAAACATCACATTGCGCAACATTGCAGCGACTTTTTTTGCCATTCCGATGTTCTGAGTACACTGCGCACATCCTGCTTGTGTTCAAAATGCCAACCAGAAATCACACTGAATCACAATCTTTTGTCGTCTCCGGGCTTTTTGAACAATGTTTCACTATAATACCTCTTTAATTATATGGTTAAAAGAATTCTTAGAAAAATATCTTTTTTTCTTGATCATTCTTTCATGTCGATTTCAAAAGCAGTTTTCTAACTCTTGAATTACTATTTTGGTAGGGTTTTTTTTTTTTCTTCTTTTTTTTTTCTTCTTTTTTTTTTTTTTACCAGCGGATTGGGGGGGCACGTGCCCCCCCATGCCCCCCCCCCCCCCCGTAGTTACGCCACTGTCTGGAACACTGTGAGCTGAGAAAAAAAAGACTCTGAAGTACAGCGTCTATTCAAACGCTTACTCTTTACCAAGCTGTGCAAGCTAGGTCTGTTATTCTTCTCTAAACAATATAAGAAAAGACAACGAAATTAATGAGAGGGAAAATAGTGTGACAAAATTGATACCAGGCCTGCTCTTCCCACAGCAGCTGCTGTTCCAACATATCTTTCTATTGCTCTCAACGCCATACAGGGTCTCTGTGAGGTTTGATGTTGTCAGACTTTTTGCAGGCTGCTACGATGTTGTTTCTTCTTTCTTCTCAGTGACATAAACATGATCTGACCTCGATGGCACCACTTTGGAATATGTGAAGTCGAGGCAAAACTCAGGAGCTTTCTCACATTGTAGTGCATAAGAACAGCAGTTGATAGAGGACGTAGCACCCATCCAGAAGGCAGCTTGGACTTCATCAACAAAATATTTGGCCTGGCTCAAATACGGCGCCTTTTAACCATGTTGGAAGCAGACGATTGATCCTTGCGGATTCGACTCCATTCCTAGATGAGCAGTGCACTGGACCTCGACCCAGTCCGGAGAATGCGATGATGACAGATTTTTACACACAGCAGGTTCAGGTGGAGTGATGACATCGATGTACACATCTATGACGTCATATAACCTTTCACCATCCCTGTGTCCTGTGACAAGTAATATGTAAATACCTTTATCTTCCGTCCGCACATCTCTGACAGTGAGAGTAACCGTCAACTCATTATTAGTGTTGTTCTCTTTTACTGTAAACCGTTCCGCCTGCCCATTTTTCAAACATTGTTCCTCGACAAACGCTCCATTTCCATAGAATAAGCAGTCAAAATGCACAGAATAAATTTCATACACATATTCAAAATCGACTCGAAGAGATGGGCGAAATATTATGTCATTATCCGTTCTCATGCACAGGTTGTGAACCTGGATTGAAGCTGTTAGATGGTAGCTCAAAACCACCGTCGCCAACAGGTGTAGGCTAACTTTCTTGAGAGAATGCATTGTTATGCATTGAAACAGGTTAGATGGAAGAGTCAGACCCGCAGATTTGTTCTGATACAGAGACCACGTCTAATGAAATAATGTCTGAGATAGGACGGCAGTGAGTATACATGCTATACCTAATCCATATCTTAATCTGCTGAAGTTAATGTACAACGTTCGACCTGCATTTAATAATTATCATATGAACCCAGCACCTGGCTGTTTCACATTGATAGCAATGATGTAGATATGATTGAATGTGTCACCCTGCATCACAAAACAACAAAAGGTCACCAGACAAGGATTTTTTTTGTTAAGTTCAGATTCTGACAGACCAGACTCTTAGCCTTGAAATGATGTATAACTCAATTCAAATAGACTCTCCTAACCTACCTAAATATTGGAAAGAAAGCACCTACTCTGGAATAGTGTGAAGTGAGAAAAGAAGCTCTGAAGTACAGCGTCCATTCAAACACTTTAAACCAAACTGTGCTAGCAAGGTCTTTAGATCTTAACAATACAGAAAAAGTCAAAGAAATAAATAAGAGAGAAAATAGTGTGACAAAATTGATGTCAGGCCTGCTGCAGCTGGTCCCATAACTGTTCTTACATATTTTCTTTTGCTTCCAAGGCTCTGTGTGTGGTTTGATGTTGTAAGTCTGGTTGAAGGCTGCTGCGAAGTTGGTTTTTTTTTTCTGTCTTTTTCAGTGGTATTCTCATAAACAGACCTCGCTGAATCCTCAATAGAATATTCAAAGTCCAAGCAAAGCTCAAGAGGTTTCTCACATTGCGGTGAAAAAGAACAGCAGTTAATAGGAGACTCGACATCCATCCTGAATGCAGCTTGAATTTGATCTACCAGATATTTTGGTTGGCTAAAATATGGCGCCATTTTACCATTTTGGAAGCAGGCGTTTGATCCCGGTGGATTCCAATCAATTCCAAGAGGAGCAGAGCAGTGTACCTCCATCCAGAGTGAAGAATAAGACGATGTCACGGTCCAGGTGGAGTGATTACATCGATGTACACATCTACAGCGTCGTGATACCTTTCACCGTCAATGTGTCCTGCAGCAAGTGTAGACACCTTTATCTTCCCTCCGCACATCTCTGACATTGAGAGTAACAGTCAACTCATTATCACTTTTATTTTCTTTTACTGTAAACCTTTCCACCTGTCGATTTTTCAAACACTGGTCCTCGACAAACGCTCCGTTTCCAAAGAATAAGCAGTCAAAATGCTCAGAATAAAATTCATACACATATTCAAAATCGACTCGAAGAGATGGGCGAAGTATCATGTCATTGTCCGTTCCCATACACAAGTTGTAAACCTGGATTGAAATTGTTAGATGGTAGTTCAAAATCATCGTCGCCATCAGGTGTAGGCTAACTTTCGTAAGAGAATGCATTGTTAAAATCAAAAAGTTAGGTAGAAAGCAAAACCCGAGTGATTCCAACAACCTTGCTCGGATACAGACCTCATCTGATGAAATAATGTGTGAGATTTGAAGTCAATGGCTGTACCTATAATAGGATGGAGTTCAACGTAATCCACTCGGCCTGTATATCGATTATTGCAATGTGAACCATAGCATCTGTCTGTTTTATATTGATGACATTGATGTAGATATGATTGAATATGCATTACTAGAACTGCTGTTTGCATTATTAGAGAAGGATATCCTACATCCTCGAAGGTAGACTTTTGTGATTTTTTTTTTTTTTTTTTTTGTTAGCCATCATAATAGTGCACTCCCATTTGTTAATTCATTCATGTGCAGTAACATGTACACGGTATAAAAGCTAATGGCTTCTGTCATTTCGTACATGATATTAAGAGTCTGTGACCATTCTATAATTAATCTGATAATTGAACTGGACAGTTAGCAACTATATTCTGCTCTAGCCTGCACACTGCACTTTCCCCGAGAGATGCCAAGCAATACACACTTTTCATGATGCATTGATGACTATAATATCAGTTGATCACACGCTTACTCAGCACATCTAACTATTTTTCATGTGGTGTTGTTGTTGTTTGTGTGTGTGTGTGTGTGTGTCATGGGCATAAACCCCAAAGGATGTGGATGGGGTGCATTCTCCGCTCTCGGAGGAGGGAGATGGCATAATACAAACATCCACCTGGAAATTTAAGAAAAAAAAAAGGATTTAAGAAGAATTTGATTGTATTAATTTCAGCATACTGCATGACGGTCGATCGCTTAGCGAGAGCTAAACAGAGCTTATCAGTATTCTATCTTTTTAGGATTGTAATAATTTTTGAAAAATTCTTAAAAGCATAGTTCAGATGTTGAAAACGTAAGATACCATAATAGTATACCTGGTATGATGTTCGCCACTCTGGACCATGTGTTATTACCTACGAAGAAAAACATAAAGCAAAACCGCCAGAATTTTAAATCTAATTTGGATTCGCTCCTGCAGGCAGCCCAAATTGGTGCTTCCGCCATCTCCAGATATATTTAGTACTTCACATGCATGTCACACATTCATGTGAAGTTTCTGTTTGTGAAGGCATTAAAACCATGGAAGTATTTATAGTCAATGAAAGAGGTACATCTCTCTGAACTTGTTTTTTCCGAAACACTTAACACTTTTAATATTGAAAAATCCGTTTTTCCTTTAAAACAATTTCAATATGAAACATGGGCCTTTTTCTGGAAAGATCATTGGTTCAAATCAATGTTGTTGTTGTTGTTGTTGTTGTTGTTGTTGTTGTTATATTGATGTTTAAGGCACGTGCCATTCAATTGTGAATATTTACGCCTATACATATTCTTTTTTTTTTCATTAAAAGAAAACGAATTCAAATCGATAAGGGAGAAAAAACGTCCACGCTGCATTATTGACGTAATTTTGGAGATTATGAACAGACTGTCATCATAGCCATGGACTGTCATATAATTGTTGTTGTTCTTGCTGTTGTTGTTGTTGTTGTTGTTGTTGTTGTTTTGATTTTGATGGCGTGTATCACTTAGAATTGAGTATTTACGCCAATTGTCAATTGCCTAACTACAAATTGTCTGGCTTCCAGACGGTCTGTTCGTACTATTTTTCCATACAGTATATTGGCGCCCTCAACGTTGAAAACTGGAGCAGATCTAGGTGGATTTGCCTTCGGGAAAGGCGACGACGAAGCGGAGGGCGCATATTGTAAAAGGAGTGCAGTTGGCAAAGGGTCTGGAACCATACTGAACCACAAACAGCCACAATTGACCTAAAACTATTGCTTGCAACTTGTTCCATAAATTACAATACCTAAAGCATTATAATGGCCCATGTAAAGATACCATGATAACAAAGCAAGGTGGCATAGTCAATCAAACGAAACTACTCTTTAAGTCTTTCAAATGTCTTTTTAGTAGGTTCATCATATTACACGTCACTCATATGTCTTTACGCATATTCCTACGTGCAATTTTGTTTAGAAATGACCTTTGTATTTAAAACATTTTCTACAATCAAATGGAATATGTTGTTGTTGTTGTTTTAAAGGAAGAAGAGAAAGAGAGAAAAAAGGGGGCCCTATACATTTAATAATTTGCCCCAGACAATACTGATGTAATGAAAAAATATAAAACTCGTATGAAATGTGGAGTATCGAACATGATTAAAACAGATAAAAGCATGTGGGCATAGTTATATTTCAATATGATATGTCAGATACCGTGTACCTTTGACATTTCTGAAAGAAGCAACGAATGATTAGAACAGGGAGTTGTCCCTACAATAAAGGAAAAGAGTCTCGTATGAGTCGTATTATTCCTTTATATAACGCAGGCAAAAAGTGTGACATGAACAATCATAGACCAATATCTAATGTGTACATCTAAAATATTATTTGTTGTGCATAAGCCTGGGAAAAGGGCCTTAGCATAATGTTAATGTTACCATGCTATATCTAATAACTATTCCCATCTCTCTCTATCTATCTCTCTCACTGTATAAATTTTGTTTAGCTCTTTATCTAACACTTGTCTTCATCATACATCACAATAGGACCAGGTGGAGTGAGTACATCGATATAAGTATCTACGACATCTTGATACCATTCACCATCGCTGCTTCCTGCAACAATTACAATATACACACCTTGGTCTTCCTTCCGCACATCTCTGACAATGAGTGTTACCGTCAGCTCATTGCTCGTGTCGTTCGTTTTTTCGGGCTACTGTAAACCTTTCCGCCTGTCCAGTTTTCAAGCAGTTGTTCTCAATAAACGCTCCATTTCGAAAGAATAAGCATTCAAGATGCCGAGAATACAATTGGTACTCATTTTCTGATTTGTTTCGAAGCGAAGAACGGAAAGTTATATCATTGTTCGTTCCTTCACAGATGCTGTAAACCTGAATTGAAGCTGCTAGACGGCAGGTCACAACCATGGTTGCTAAAAGATGTACACCCATTCCCTTGACGAAATACATTGTCACAGTTTTCCTAAATGGTTAAAACTGGATAGCTACACATACGTTGTTCATCCAATAGTGTTGTTGAGTATACTTACAAACCGGAAATGACGTAATCATTGATCAAAGCGAAAATAAATGTTCAATAACATCGATCACTGACTGGAGGACGTGAAGAATGTGTAGGTCATTGTCACGTGACCACAGGGTGGGGTCAGGTCACTATTCTCTACATGGATTGGTCGCCAAGACTACCTGAATGAAGCTCAAATATTTACAGGCGAAGGGGCGTGAATGAGAATGGAGGCGGACGCGGTAGGGGGCTGCCATTGCTATCAGAGACACGTGTATTGCCAGACACTATACTGTCATTGAACAATAGATGGCAGCACACAATTATAAGCTCTCAGTTTACTCCAATAATCGTTCGTCAACCTATCCAGCTCAAAGTAGAGATTTATGGTGTATTTCGACGATTGTGACTGTTGTCCTGTAATAACCTACCCTTCTCTTTGTGTATGTTGCCATTCGAGTATCTGATTGGTCATTGCAACAGAGTGGCACGTGGCAAACGAATGTTATCCTCTAACCTCTCGTTACTGTGTTGCCTGGTGCCATTTTTAGTCTGGATCTCACTTCACATACTACCCCCCCCCCCCCCTCTTTACGACGAGGCAGACTGAAAAATTAAAAATCAAAACAAAACAATGCAAGGAAAACATGTAATACTTCACTTGTACTTTTTTTTTTTAAGCAAACACCTGATTATGAGCTCGCAGTCACTCAACACGACTCCATCTGCCTTAGGAGACCAAAATACTTATTTTGTATTATCATTGTCGGTTTGAAATTTCAGGGCAATTTTCCGTCAAGCTGTCTGTCGGCATTTGGTCAACGGGAATGAGACAATCTTCAAACTGGGTGGAAGAACAAAAAGACTTCCGGTAGTTTTCGAGTACGAGCGTGGAGGTTGAGGTGGGAGACAGTAAGAGAGTAACATCATTCACTGTTTTTGTCCTAAGTTAATCTGAGGTAAAGTAATCCCCTCTACCTACATTGTCCCTGTATTACTAGAATAGGTAGAGTTTGTAGGCCTATGTGTATCATCACAGCAGAATGTTACATTTTCTTAAAGACAATAATATTGTTGATGAACATTTATTCATATATTCAGGGACAGCTATCATAATTATGATATATATTTGCACCTTATATTATTCAATCATATGCAGGTGCAGGCGCATGGTACAACTGGTAATGGATTCTGGTACACAATAACTAACGACTGTAGTGTAATGCCGCAAAATAATACAATGATTCAAAGAAAAAATAGTTTAGCTTTACTCGTACATATGACCGCTTTATTACACGATGACAAAATGCAGAAGCGACCAACAGACGTACGAAGCCGCCGACATGTTCCCAGCCCGATAAACTCCACGGGGGCGTATCGAAGTGATCCGCAGAAACAGTTACTGTACAAAACACATGGGACATGGACATTCCGTGCTGCCACAGAGTAATTATGTCATTAAATAATACTTTACATAAAATCACACACCACATTAGGGATTGTCATTCATTTAAATATATATTACAATTCCTATAAAAATGTTCTAAAAGAAGACTGTATAGTTTTCTCTTAGACCTCATGTCCATACAGAAAGTGATTTTTCACATGAGACAATGTACTCAACCTTCTTCATACCGATTCTCTGTCTTCAGATATTATCTCCTCATTGATATACATTATATCAGTGATTTTCACTTTTTTGTTTCAATATCAATGTTGTCATTTCACAAACTTTCTCTTTCCTAAAACTGCTAAACCAAGTTAAACAAGAAAATACGAATAAACTTTCCTCCACTGAAAAGTAGAACAAAATAATTTTTTAAAAGTGGTACAACTTTCATTAAATCTAAAACTGTTTTCACATTACATCACTCTGCAATGTTTTAATGATCTTATAAAAACGTTCTTCTTATACCACTCGAATTAGAAATTACGCTGTTGTTTTATTGTTCCCAACTTCTAAACACTGTATCTCATCGCTTTTCTTCTCTTCTCTCTTTCCTCTACTCTTCCTATTCGGGTACTTTATTCTCGAGCTTTGTTTTTAGTTTTGCCCTTCTTTCGTCGTTATACATATTCCACTTTGTGTTGTCCTTTTTGGTCAAATGACATTTAAAATACTTTAAAGATTTACATCTTAAAGATCGGAAATGATATTTATGTATTATTTTACATGATTATATATTTGAAGAGTTTGTTTGCAAAAACCGATAAGTCCAAATTTGCCAAATGGAGATATTTGCGATTAAAGGTCAAGAAAAATAAAGAGAATAATAAGAAAGTTTTTGCTTCTTTTGACCATAACTTCAAAAATGTACCTTTATATGTAGTGACCAATATATCATTTAAAAGGTATTATTTTGTACTTTATGGCAGAGACCGTACTTCAAAATCTTCAAAAATGAACTTATCGGTTTTTGCGAACAAACTCTTCATTTGTAATGCGACATTTTTTTTATATTTTCATGACTAGTGAATAATATGTTCGATATTGATACACTTATCTTACGTTATGTACAAGAGGAGAAATGAAACTTCCTGAAACTGAAACTAAAACATTATGCTTCAAACATTTCCAATAACTTCCTCTCCCCTCTTCCTTCCTCACTATCCTATTCGTATAAGACCAACAATGGCTGCATGTGTCAGCGACATACCTCTGAATTAAACAATACTACAGGTAAATTGACAGTCTTTGGACAGGTGTACACCATAAACAAACTGGTGAAAATAGACACAGTTGGGAAGACCCTACATAGGTAGACCTGACATCACACATGACGTCATAAAGGAGGTGATTTTTACATGAAGCAATTCTTTCAACCATCCCTTATACTTCTGTCTTCAGATGTCGTCCCATTGGTATAATTGCACTCTAATAATAGTGATTTCGTTTGCTTATTTCAATATCCTTGGGATTTTAGAAGTGGTTACAGCTCGTTATTCCGAAGGTTCGTTATTCGAAGGTTCGTTACTCCGAAGGCTCTTTATTCCTAAGATTCGTTATTCCGAAGGTTCATTGTTCCGAATTTCATTTTCGGATTAACCAATCTTCGGAACCTTCGGAATAACGCCACAAATTTTCGGATTAACGAACCCTTTTTCATTTTCGGATGAACGAACCTGTAGGTATAGGGAATTTGCGTGTTTCGGATTAACGATCCCTTGGAATAACGAACCTTCGGAATAGCGGACCTTCGGAATAACGAACAGCACCCTTTAGAAGTACCCCCTTTTCTGAGACTGCTCTAGCAAACTACATAATTTTCCAAACACCGCATACTTCCCACTATACTGAGGAGTAGAACAGATGTAAAAATAGTGATAACAATATGAAATGATCTCAATGTCCTTAAGAAACACATTCTCATGCTCACTTACTGACTACTGCAGTGCAGTGTCCTTCCCAGTTAAGTTTGTTGTCAGGTACTATACCAAGACAAATGTAACTACCAACAACCTGAATATCTGAAGAATTTGTTCACAAAAACCGTTGAGGCCATATTTGCCAAGTGGAGATATTTGTGATTAAAAGTCAAGAAAAATAAAGAGAAAAATACGAAAATGTTTGCTTATTTTGACCATAACTTCACATATGTACCTTTATATGTAGTGAACAATATACCATTTAAACGGTATTATTCTGTACTTTATGACAGAGACCGTACTACAAAATCTTCAAAAATGGACTTATCGGTCTTTGCGAACAAACTCTTCATCTATTCCATTTATCGTAACTGGAGAAGTGGTCTGTTTGTTTTTCCTAAAAGTTGCTTTCATTTAGTCTTAGACTGTTTCCATTTAGTTTTTATGTTCTTCTTTATCACTCCGTTAAATGAGTCCTTCAATGGCTGTGTTAACAGTATATTGCAACATTGAAATAGTGCTGCAACTGGACTGACAATCATTGGTAAACATTGTGCACAAAACTGGAGACAAAACACAGCCTTGAGGAGACCCTATACATGAGTAATCATAGCATCAGACAGGACATCTGGTACAAGAACTGACTAAACTCTATAAATTAAAAAATCACTAATTCAAAGTAGCAATAGAGGATTCACATCAAAATCTGCAATTTTTCAATACCTTTATGAGAGCTATTGTATTGAAATGCAGAGGAAATATCAGCAAAAGTCAAACGAGCATAAAGTCCTCAACTGTCCAGATGTCGTTGAATGAGTGGCACAGTGCCAGTACTGAATCATCTACAGATTTCCATAACTGATATGCAGAGTACCATCTGTGGAGACATTTAGAAATTATGTAAAATGTGCAATAAGTATAGTCTTAAAAATACCTATTTTTCGATGGCTTTTGGTGGAAAAGAAGTTGAAACAGACATGATGCCTATCCCTATCAGCAATGGATACATTTACGTCACAGGCAAGATGAATTAAATTTTATGTCAACAACAATAATGGACAACAGAGGGCGTCAAAATTTCGTTGCCCTTATAGAACATTCTGCTTACGTTACCATTATCGAGAGTACCTGGAATTTTCACAATCCCACTACTAGGCAGTAAACGGTTCATGTGAGCGTAGTGGCGCCACGTAGGAAGGTCATGAATAGAGCAGAACAAAAATATGAAGACATTACATTTAAATGCTTACGTTGTTACCATTTCTATCTGTCGGTTTTTCACTAGAAAACAGCACTCTGTTGACGGTTTTCTTTTGCTCAAATTTCTGTTCTCTATATGCTGTGAGACAGATTGTTGTTTTTATTTTACTCTTACGGACGCATCTCCTCTTGACAATGAAGATAAAGACAGAGAAAGAAATTATATAGAAAATAATGTAAGTGATTGACAACACGGCATCTGTGCCTATATAGTTCCCATTGCCCACTAGGCTCTCTGTGTGGTTTAATGTAGTCAGACTGGTTGAAGACTGCTTAGAAGTTGTTTCTTCCCTCTTCTGGGTGGCATTCTCTAGACCTCTCGATTCTGTCGATAGAACTCTTGCAGGATATATGGCATCCAAACAAAGTTCAGGAGGTTTTACACACTGCGATGTAAACGAACAACAGTTGATAGAATACTCAACGTCCATCCAGTAGACAGCTTGAATGTGATCGACCGAGTGCTCAGGTTGACTCCGAAATGGCGCCTTTTTATCATTTTGGAAGCAGACGATTGAACCTGCTGGATTCGAATCTATTCCTAGAGTAGCAGAGCATTTTACCTCCATCCAGTCTGGTGAATACAATGATGATACAGTCTCACATTCAGCCGGTCTAGGTGGAGTGATTACATCGACGTATGCATCTATGACGTCATGATACCTTTCACCATCTCTGTATCCTGCAAGAAGTAATATGTAGACACCTTCGTCTTCCTTACGCACATCTCTGACAGTGAGAGTAACAGTCAACCTATCGTAAGTGGTGTTCTCATTTACTGTAAACCGTTCTGCCTGTCCAGTCTTCAAACACTGCTCCTGTGCAAACGCTCCATTTCCATAGAATAAACATTCCAAATACCCAGAATATATTTCACACTCATATTCTGAAATATTTCGAAGTGATGAACGAAATATCACATTATTGTCCGTTCCCGGGCAGAAGTTGTAAACCTGGATCGAAGCTGTAAGAGTGCAGGTCCAAACCAACGGAGCCAAGAGGTGTAGGCTAACGTTTTTGAAAGAAGACATTGCCCGAGATATTGACGCACGTTTCCTCCAAATTTGAAATTCAAGAGGGGAATTCATCCAGTGGTGTTTTTCGATATGCCTACAGCTATACCATATTTGTGATGCAAGAATTTATTTGTGCAAAATAAAGCCTGCATAATATGTCACTGCATGGAGAATCCGTATGGATATAATGCAATTGTATACAAATATGGTGGCATATGGAGCAAATAACACAGTGGTATATCTTTGGTTCGTGTGCAAGTGCTGGTAGGCATTTTTTGTAATCCATGGCATTTGTCACGTCAATACCAGCATTTTTTTTTTTTTTTATTACTAACCTCGACTTACACCTTGAGTGGTGGTGGTGGGGGAGTTGGTTCAGGGAAAGAATGAGGGACCACATTTGAATTTCTTCCTTTGTACCATTTTCTATGTTTGTTAACATTGCCACTAGGCCAAAAAAACAACAACATATATATATAAATAATTGAAAGTATGATTTGTAGATTGTATTGCCAAACACATTATTCTGAGCTTCCAGACAAACGGAACAAGGGCATTTATTTGTGACTTTCCTCAGTTGAGGTATTAGTATAGTGCCAGTAAGGAAAAATTTACACTCACGAATCAAGATCAATTTTTCGACAACACGCCAGCGTTTTTATTGCACACAATGTGCAATAATCTTTCATTTTTTTTTTCTTAAATTGAACTCAATTTCCCTGGGTGTACAGATGAATCACTTACATTCATAGTTAGTTGCCAAATAAATTCGGGCAGATGCAGTCATGCAGGGCATATATTTTTGTTGACTTTCCTTTTTGCTCTCCTCCACTCTCCTCCTGTGAACCTTTTCATTTCCTTGACTTTTCCTCCTCTGTCTCTCTGTTCTTCTATGTACCTGTATCCACCCCATTGCCGTTTTAATTACCCGTTGTTATAATGATACTAATACTTCCAGCTAGACCAGCGGAATTATTATGTCAGTAACGTAAGAAATACATTTTCATGGTCTCATGGTCATGTTTGTAAAGTGGATGAATGCGATGTAAACAAGTAAGTGTACATAATGCTATTTACAAATCTGAGATTCAGATCGACCTGAAAAATGAAGTCATCCAGAATGAAGTACATTTTTATCACGCGCTCTTTCCTTTCTTACGTTACTTCCCTCTTTGAATTCTCTCTTCTTCTTTTACCTTTCCTCTCTCCATTTCTCTTTGATACATTCTATTCAGCTATTTCATCCATTCCTCTCAATACATTATTCATCTATAAATCAATAACGTTTCAAGTTTATATTTCAACACTCACAAAGAAATGAAATAAATGTAAAACTTTGTCTTTGCATTATGTACTGAATAAAACAATCATTAACACAGTAACGTAGAAATGAATTATATTTATCATTGTTCCACACGAACAATAAACATTATGATGCTTCTGCATATTCTATATCCATAACATAAAACATAGGGCCTATACGAACTTCGAGTTTCATATAGGCGTATACACTTGAAGAGGTTTGAGGCAAAGACTTTCTCTGTATTTAAAGATAAAACTGTGAACATGAGAAAAGTAGAGATCATCTACTATAAGGATGTTCTACCTCTTACAAAGAAAACCAGTAAGTGCTAAAAAGGGAATAGTTATTACACGGATTGCATATTTTTTCTGTAAAATAATATACTCAATCAAAACAATACAATGCACTTTTCTCCAATGCAGAAATACAAAATGAAACATGGTATATAATGCATGTTCATAGTGTAATAAAATGATATGAATTAACTAAAATGAGCAATGATAAAAGCGTCTTAAATCTATTTTCAAATACCAATAATTTAAGATATGTCATAAGACATATTGTGTATCATTATTGCAGTGAAAACACTATTATTTCATTTTCACATATATTACAGCCAATGAACTAGGACCTATTTTTTACCGTGCTTGGCCCAAATACCTTTTTATACATTTCTTTTAAAAATCTATTGTGAGTTTACCTGTCACAAAACAATAATTCTCTTTTCGTATTCAGAATTTAACAATTCTGAATTCTGTCATACCATGTTTTTTTTTTTATTTGCGAGATAAAAAAAAGTGAGTGTAATCTGCAGACATAATTTGAAATATCATCCACAAAACATATATCACTGAATCATAAACGCGAGCAATTAAAATCAGGATCCTACCTCAGATATGCAATAATTTATACATGATTAGGAATCATGTTTCAGTGAACAAATTACAAATTGGTCAACCTCGCCTTCATCGAATCTAAAGGGACTTTGAAATTTAGACTTGTTCGATATACAGTCCTTTAGAGAGCGAAAGGACATGTTTGAGAAATTATTACACGAACAATAGGAATACTGAAAGCGGACCTATGAAGGACAATGTGTAGAGAACGTAATAAATTCACTGAATATAATTATGCTCCCGGCAATCCCTGACACGCATGCATATTTATTAATCATGCATGTTACTGACTGCCTTTCTGTCTTCCCACGACAGTGTTCCTTCGCCACAGTGATGATAGCCTAAATCTCGATGGGAGTGACTCCAATCGAGATTTAGGCTATCATCATTACGTTCAGTAATAAACATCGTATCGTAGCTTTATATGTCATCCATTCTCTTCCTCTCAAACGCGGTTTTATTTTTAATTCCCGACACAAATATGATTCAAATCAAATTAGAAAGGAAATTTTTTTATAATGAAAATACGTGCATGATGTGAAAAGGCTACTCGCTGGTTTGCAAACAGATCTGTGCTAGCTCCTCATGCACAAACAAATGGGGAAGTAGTGAGTAGATTACATCGTCTTGTCAAATTCAGTCCCTCTGTGAATAGCGAGTTTCATATTTTCGACGCAAACGCTTAAGAACGACGCTAACAGGTGAGCAACGGTGTTCTGCGAATGTCCAAGGCACCTGTTTCCAGTATCTAACCGGGGAGGCTGCGTCGTTTTAGCGTTCGCATTGCAGGTGTAAAAATCTTTACTGTTTCCGTAAAACACGAAAAACAAAGAAGTATTCTTCTTTTTTAAGTTGTAATTTTGAGGTGAATTCTAATGAAACCTGTTCTGTTTCTTTGTCTGCACCCTTATTAATCGCAGTCATCCTGCTACACAGAGTACAATCACTGTTTACGTAAGGTCAAGGCGATAAGACGTTTTCCCGTTGGTGCCGTAAATAATGAATTAACATATGAGCATCTGAATATAAGAACGACCCAAGTCCATGGGAGACCATTTTCAAGTAAACTTGAAACAAAAAAAAAAAAAATTCGTATCTTTTTTGTTTGTCCAATGATATCCTATTTAACTGTGATGGGAAGGCAACATTGTATATACAAATTAGAACATATGACAATGTGATATTCTGCGATATGAGATGAGAGAAGAATGAGAGAGGGCGCTATAATATGAGTGTAAGAATGACCCAAGTCCTTCATTCTTACATTCATATCAAAGTTTTAACTCATCCATTTCAGGCACTTCCGGGAGGAATTAGGATTTATCATTTATACACAAGATGAGTCCATGCATAAGCTACAATTTCCCATGTCAAACTGAATTTGGCCAAAAATTATTGGATTTGGGTCGTTCTTGTATTCAGGTCTTCATATACATGCCATGCATGAGAAATGAACCAGCTGTTTTCATTAACTTCTCTGGTACCGAAACCGTTTCCTTATCACGGACTTTGGACAATGTGTACAGTGCTAAGGTGTTTTCACTCAGACTGGGAATCCGTGCACAAAAATTGTTAACAGCCTTCATGAATACTGAGTACTTTGCATATCACTGGTGTCGTTAAAGTGCAAACCGAGTCTACCTTATCCTGCCACACTGCGTGCCCATGCGGTGCCCACGGCGGTATACATGATGTCCTTCACTTCACTGCACATTGAAATACATATTTCTTCCGTACAAATGTTATGCAGTTACAATCTTTCCATCAGATTGGGTCGGGGATTGAATAGTTTGTTTTAACAGTTGACAGCGATGAATGGTTTAAAGATAGGAGTGCCACATGCATAAATATTAAAGACGATAGATAGGGTACGATAATGTCATTCCCATGTCCTTTTTAGTTTCTTTTGTGATAAAATTTTATTGATAAAACTGAGTCGTATTTTCCCCTTTAATCTTATTTCGAGTTTTGCCTTGCTAGGCAGTGGAATGACTTTTCTTTTTGTGTCTACTGTATCAAGACAGCAATCATGCAAGCCTATTGGATGAGACTTCAACAACTGTGCATGGCGTTTTATCAGCTTACGTGACATACGGGACTTGAAGTTGATAGTATTCATCAATAGCTGGTTTGAATTGAAAATTCACTGTAAGGAATTCTGCTAACCTTCTTCTTCAAGTCCACGTTCTGCAATCTTCAAACACAATTTGTCAATCATGTGACTTAAGGTACCAAAATAGTTTTCGATATCTAGATTAACAATAATTACATGTTGAGGTTGATAATGGATAGTTAATGTTGTGCACATTGTTGATAGTCAACAGTCGATAGCTCGTGGTGGATAGTTAGAATGTCAACGTTGTTTGTAGATATGCTTTAATTAGCTACTTTCCCCTCGTTACATCGCTCTTCAAGTTAAATCATTAGTATTATTTAAAAGTGGTTTTGATATTGGACACTGGACATAAACTTGCCCTACTTCAATATTGCAATTACACTCAAAATACGGATTTGAAATCATGTTACTCAAACAGAAATTTGTACAATGTGTAGTATCGATTAAAGTTGGTGAAATGGACTTTGTATTTATCAGCTATCAGGCTTCTTTAACTTTCACAATCACACAAGAACTTCAGAAAATATCATTGGAAAAGAAGTCAGGAAAACGCCTCTGAATTTTTCTCCTTGTTCCTAGTTTATCCACCAACAATCCAGTTGAAACTGGCATGGCGGTAATTGTCAAAACTATAAATTCCTAAACCTACTGTAGAAATCGGAACATATCCCTCTCAAACTGCATTAATTTGCAAAACAATAATCCTTCCAAACAGTAACATCTATCATGTGCGATTTCGCATGGACATCTGTAGACATGGTTGCACGTAACGAGACCGTCACCCATGAGTCATACAGCCTACAAGTCATACAGCTCATGAGTCATACAGACCATTAGTTTGACACTAAGCCAACAAGGCCCACGAGACCGACACATTACGCCAAGTGTTGTATCTGTCGAACTCGTTGGCTGTTTTTACCTAGTGTCGAACTCATGGACTGTATGACTCGTAAGCTGTATGAGTCATGGACCTGTTTTCAATATCTAACTCGTGGACCGTACCACTCGTGGGAGTCGGTCTAGTTGGATGACCATGTATACATGGATAGCTCGGTCGATACATGCAATCTGCACTGTTTCCTAGATATGACGTCTGCATTATTTCTATTATCATGAATAAGATCGGAAAAGATTGTGGCGAAGAACCGCTGTCTGAAACTGTTATATTTGCAATTGCATTTTATCATAACTACGTATATATATTATATATATATATGAAGACCTGAATATAAGAACGACTCAAGTTCAATTTTTGGCCAAATTCAGTTTGACATGGGAAAATGTAGCTTATGCATGGACTCATCTTGAGTATAAATGATAAATCCTAAATTCCCCCGGAAGTGCCTGAAATAAATGAGTTAAATCTTATATGAATGTAAGAATGAAGGACTTGGGTCATGCTTACAATCCCTCTTTAACATATGCAGTTTGATGTCGTGCATTTTGATATAGTTTGAAACTGTAAATGAACTTTCGATTGCTCAACCAAACAATAATTACAACGTTATGATAATCATTCTTTTACTTAAAGATGTGACCAGATTCTGTTTTTGGATTTATTGAAAAAAAAATTGAAATTGTATGATACAAAAAAGGAGAAGATGAAGAGAAAACATAAACAGATGAAGCTTAGTTAAAAGGTCTCATATCATACTTTTATTTTTCTGTAGAAGACATAGTGATAACGAACGTTACAAAAGCGAAATTATGGAGGCAAAATGGAGGATACATGTTTCTGAAGAGATTGAACGTTTAGGAAATTCCCTTTCAATGCACCCAAGTAAACCTATTGCATGTTAATGAAAGACCATTCAATTCTTAAGAGATGTTCAAAGAAAACTAAAATATGAAAAGAATACAAGTTTAAAAGTAAACAACTGCGTTACGAGAAAAAAAAAACTACTGGTAACAATGAATATAACTTTTAAGTGACAAAGAGATGTCTACGGAAAATTAGAATATTGGCAACAAAATCAAAACCGTATAGTTACTATTAGGCAGTTCAAGGAATGAGCATTTGCATGGGAAATGAGAACAGGGACAAAAGTCAGAAAAAAAAAGTCAATTAGATACCACATACCATGTATATTATCATATTACAGTTTGACAAAATCTGAATAAAACAAAGTCAAAGTATTTAAAAATAAATGTTGCAAATGGTTAACATTAATCACTTTGACAACAGTGTCATCTTAATGCCAAGTTCATAGACATTTTCATATTTCAAAATTTCATATCAAAGTTTGTATTGTGAATGTGTGATTACTATTATGATTTTAGGTTTCTTCAGTATCATAAGTCTTTAAGGGGTTGGCTTTTGATAAACATTTGCATTCATTCCATTCGATTTGAACTCTAGGGACTAGGAATTTTCATAATATTGTCGACAGAACAAAAATGTGTCCAAGTCTGTGTTAAATTCGCTTTGTCTCCGTGGTTGTGAGCATTCCAGCATTTGCATACATTTAGAGGAAAACATATTGTATGTATTTTCCTCTTTTTAATAATAATGAGAAACCATATCTTTCAGTACTTCAGAATACATCAAACAAGGGCAGCCAGTAGTTCAACCACTCCCAGACATGCCTTTCCATTTGACCTTGTCATTCCCTGAAGACAAATAGTGAAAAATGAAAGAGAGATATTGCACCTCGAAATAAAATAGACTTCCCGCTATACCATATGAATGGTATGTCGAAGATCGTCTTTTTCAAAAAAAAAAAAAAAAATGGAAGCACCGTTGGATATGAATCAAAGTAAAAGAGATGTTCATTCTCTGGGTTTTCTTTTCTTTTCTTTTTTTTGTATACGCTCATGCATAAACGTATCTTCTCATGTTTAACACAGGAAAAGACAAAGAAATACATAAAAGAGAAAATAGTGCCACAAAATTGATATCAGGCCTGCTCTTCCCACAGCTGTTCCCACATATTATCTTTCTATTGCTCTCGAGGCCATGAACGCTGTCTGTGTGGTTTGATGTTGTCAGACTTTTTGCAGGCTGCTGTGATGTTGTTTCTTCTTTCTTCTCAGTGACATAAACATGAACAGGCCTCGATGGCACCACTTTGGAATACGTGAAGTCGAGGCAAAACTCAGGAGCTTTCTCACATTGTGGTGCATAAGAGCAGCAGTTGATAGAAGACCCAACATCCATCCAGAAAGCAGCTTGAATTTGGTCTACCAGTTGTTCGGGCTGGCTAAGGTATGGCGCCTTTTTACCATTTTGGAAGCAGGCGATTGATCCCGGTGAATTCCAATCGCGTCCAAGCGAAGCAGAGCAGTGTATCTCTATCCAGAGTGAAGAATATGATGATGTCGCTTTCTTACATTCAGCGGGTCCAGGTGGAGTGATGACATCGATGTACACATCTACAACGTCATGATACCTTTCCCTGTCCCTCCGTCCTGCAATAAGTAATATGTAGACACCTTTATCTGTCGTCCGGACGTCTCTGACAGTGAGAGTAACAGTCAAGTCATTATTGGTGTTGTTCTCTTTTACTGTAAACCTTTCCGCCTGTCCATTTTTCAAACACTTCTCCTCTACAAACGCTCCGTTTCCATAGAATAAGCAGTCAAAGTGCCCAGAATATATTTCATATCCATATTCAAAATCGACTTTAAGAGATGGGCGAAATATTATGTCATTCTCTGTTCCCATGCACAGGTTGTGAACCTGGATTGAAGCTGTTTGATGGCATGTCAACACCACTGTTACAAAAAGGGTAAAGGTCAAATCTCTCGATGAAGAATTTTTCCGAATATTTCGAAGCATTGTTGATTTAGTCGCATAATCATCAAGGATTCCCCCAAATGCGTTGTTCTTGTCGATTGAACAATGCAGTTACCGTAATGTGATGGTAGCGCTCAAAGAGTTTACTCATGTTCGTATCATGGTGAGCTGCAGCTGCTCACATCGCACTTTCTTGTCGATCCAAGGAGATACTCGAGGGAGACACTCTTTGATTGGTCGTTCGAGTAAAGTAGGGCGTGGCAAACGACGTTATGTCACTGTGCATATTGCTATTGCTATATCGAGTTTTCAAGACTAGTCTAGGGTGGAGACGTGACCAGAGAACAGTAACATGACTCCAGCATTTTGCTTACAACAATTCCTGCTTATTGATGTCATTTTTGTTCTGTCCACGAGCATTGAGACTGAGCCCAAAAGAAAGGGAATGAGAGAAAAAAAAATGAGAAAGAAAGTGAGAAAAGGAAAATGAATGAATGAATTTATTATCCCAGACAATAATACTCATTTTACATAAATGTGTAACATATTCAGTTATATGAGAAACGAGAAAATAGCATCAATGCCGGTCAAGTCTAGCCCCTTGCAATTCTGATAGTTGCATAATAGTGCTCCTTAACTTTTGAATTCTCAGTAATGTGTCACTGTACTTTTTAGCAAAGTATAGTGGTTAAAATTAGGATGAAATGCATGATTTATTCAATAACGAATCTACTGATAATTACAATGATAGACAAGTCATCAACGATGCCTGCATAAACGCATACATAAAAGTAACAGTATTTACATGCATAAGATAAAATGTGTTTACAGAATCTCATGAGAATGAATATAACATGCGTGTAATATATGAGTGTGCATGCGTGTGTACTTGCGCACTCTCTCCCACACACAAACACACTAAAATGACTCTTATGCTCTATATATTTCAGAAATTGGCAGTCGGATACTTTCTGCCATCAAAGCGTCATTACACTTATCTGCAAAATGACAAAATCAAGTTGTTCTATAGGCTCATGGCTAATTAGCAGTGATGATCATCATAATGATGACAGTCTAATGGAGGACGGATAAACTTCCTGCAATGAAATTTCATTCATAAACAGGTGGGAAGGTAGATGAATTAGAACCTCATCGGATAGTGCAATCTGTATCATTCAATCATGGGTAATGGAAACATTACAAAAGTCAAAGTTTGTTGCTGATTTCAATATAAAATTCATTTTCCTGTCTGTTTGCCTGAAGTCTATTTTTTTAATGCCATATTCAACAATGATTGAATAAGGACTTAACCAACAGGTGAAGTGTTCATTTTAATAAGTTTGTGAATCGTCAGCACTCTATCAAAAAAAAAAAAAAAAAAAAAAAAAAAAAAGCGGTGAGACTTAGACCATCTGCGATGTGCATATCAACCTATCTGTATTATCAACCTAAACACTCAACAAATATGGGCTCTCCGACAGTTTCATAACTGCTTTCTCTTCCTTTGTCTAAAATAAAAAAAAACAACGTTCTTTTCTATTAAACTCTTTGCCAAAGTTCCACCAACAGATATTTTCCCTTCAGTGACTAAAAAGCAAAATTATACTGTCCCATTCTTAAACATGAATTGCTTTTTACTAGTAGTATAATTTTGACGTCACAGTTGAATCACTTTTTTACAGCTTCATGATCCATGTTCATAACATGATAACCAATTACAACATAACCAACAACAGGCAGAATGTTCAATTCGTGTTTGTCCAACAAAGCATGTCATAAACTTAGGCAAATCCGCAACATACCATTCGCTTTCGATACTAGATACATGAAATTGATTAATGTCAGATGAATATAGCCATTTTAAGTGCGTATTGTCTTTTCCAGGTAGATGTTGCAATGATGAAATGTGTGGGGTATTACAACCTTGTGAATACAGGACAGTCGAATCTATTTAATTCTCAACGTAATAATCCAGAAGTAGGCCTACTTTAAATCCAAACGCAGAATAACGTTACATAATTCTGCGTTTCACTCGCGCTTCGGCAAGTTTACAGACACTTGATTTTTTAGGGACAGCGAATCGAACAGGAAAAATAATTGCTATTAAATTCCGCAATTACACAACAAATGCCTTGGTGATAAGAATGCAGAATTACCTCGATGTTTAAATACTTGTCAAGGCGACCCGATAACTGATAAACCATCAGCGTATTTTCATAGCTAAATTTGGGAAATCAATTTGCTTTTAAGTAGAATTAATGTGGGTAATGCCCACGTGTCTACGTTAGATAACGATTTAATAATCGGTTCTAGCCGATACGTGACACAAATAGTGTACAGTGTGTGCAGGTCTGAGTCGGTGTCAGCTTGTCATATTATCGTTATTATAGACGTTCTCGTCATTAGGAGAACACGCTTGCAGAAATTTGTCTCGAGACAGGGAAGCAAGTTTCTGTCATCAAAAAAGGTAAGTTCTCTCCTTTTGCTATATCTTCACATGTTGTCTGGTACTCTTTTAGCAAATCAAAAGCTTTTGAGCAATTGTAATTACAATCATAAGCTTCAAACGTCTGAAGTTTGCAGTCATTTTGTTATTGTTATTCACATCATCTACGATTCTTTCGCACTGAGTCCTGCACTGATTGAACAAGTACATTATCCTGTTATATGCCATGAAGGAGGAACTTGACGCTCATGGAAGGTGTTTTGAAGAATAATTATCAATAAAAGTTTCTTGACAGCCTATTTTGTGATACAGTCCTGTAGAGTGCAGAATATGATATAGACCTGTTTCTACACAGACATTACCCTTCAAGCGGAAAAGAAAATGCACTTTAGCTGCTTGGTTGTTGTTGTTGTTTCCTCTCCTTTTCAGATGTCTGAAACCTTCAGCTAAAAGCTGTTTTGACTGTCATGTCATCACATTAAATGTTTACCTCCTTTCCACAACATGCAAGTAACAAAGCTTTGGTTGTTGTTGTTGTTGTTTTTTCTTGCTCCATAAAATCGTATTAAATCCAAGATGCAAAATTAAGATTCATCTTTTGTGTAAAGGCAATGAAAGGGCAGTTTACCTCCATACTATACATGTACATTGGGTGGTTAAAGCTTCTGCTCCATCATTGCTGGATGAGAAGAGTACTACAGCTTGTGCTGTGAAATTCTCTTTATCATATTCCTTATATCGTTCTACGAATGAGATATCATACACTGTAGTAAGTCTTCTCATCCAGCAGTGACTACGCAGATACTTGAAAACTTCATAACTTTTGAACGGATTGTCCGATTTTCCCCAAACTTTCACCGATGTGTTCTATTGACACTGCTGCATTTTCTCAATTCACATGTATATGAATGTGGACTGGCCCCTTTATTTCGTCTTATTGATTTCACATCTAAAAACAATTTACCTGATTTTAATTAACTTCTGCTTCAGTTCTGTTGTCCTTTATCCATTCCTGCTATCCAGGCTCGCCATGAAGTTTTTCGCTGCTACTTTGCTGTCGGCTTTAGCCGCCGTCTCCGCACTGGCACCGGTCTATCGTGTGGATGAAGCGAACGATGGTGTGAGAGGCCGTTTCGCCATCAAAATCAAGGTAATTATCTGCACCATTTATTCGCTTATGTATATTCAAACAGATTATATTGTCAAATCACGACAGTCACGCAAACTCAATATGCTTTTCAAGTCAATGTACAGTATCTTTCTCTGTAAGTTCTTCGTAAGTTGTTCTCAAAGGGATTTTCTCATGCATTGTGCGTATTTGTGAACATTATGGATAATAAATCAGCGATAATTAACCCTCTTCGAGGCACACCAGTTTCCTAGCAACAGGTATGCCTGTAAAATATGTGCACATTGGACTAATTGGCATAGAAAGGGTTAAAATGTGTTCGGTCCTCGCTGGATGAGGCGGCTGCAACGATCCGTATCGTCAGGATTATAATAATGTAGGTAAGATATTAAGAGAATATCGGAATGCCATCTGTTTAAATAAATAGCGGACACTCCCTACTGATGTATGTTACGTGTAATATTGTTTTCTCAGCCTACAAGGAGGCAAATTGAGTGTCCCTCCATAGTGATCGCAAAAAGGAAAAAAAAAAAAACAATGTTCGGAATACCTTTTTAACTATGACTCGAACCTGATAAAATTTTATCACTGCGACATCGCAGAATTTTCAAAAGTATTCATGTGAGTAAATTTCTGTCATCGGTTTACGAATTCATGACATTTTGAAAAAAAAAAATGCCATTTCACCCATTGCCACTTAATGCCATAAATGTTGGGCTCGTGAGAAACTAAACTATAACTTCCAAGTTTGTAAGTTTGTACCAAAGTTGATAAGCTTTTACTTCATTTGATTTTTTTTTTTTAATCTCTAAGGACGATTTCGACGTTGATTCTGTAGTCGACAAGCTGGCCAGTCTGCCGTCGTTTGGACTTCTGAAGGGAAAGATCTTCCATCGCTACTACAAAGCTATTAAGGGCTTCAGCGCTAAACTGAGTGACGAGTTGGTGGAAATTGTAAGTATCCAAACAAAAGAGAATATGAATTCGTATTAGGGCCTTTGAGACAAAGAAGGAAAAAATATGACCTTATAAATCCATTGTAGCCTTTAACGTGTACGCCCTATTGTCCAACAGATATTTAGGATAGCATCTTCCTTTATCGTTTTATCGTATCACAGCGTTGTCAAGATAGCCATAAAGTGAACACAAAACAACAGGAAGGTATAGTTCCTTGGACCATTTTGGCAGAGAAAGTATTGCATAGACAAATTATTTGAACACAGGGATTCGAACCCAGGAATAAAATCTGATAGTCCATGGCTAAATCCATCATTTTTTAAGGATTTAGCGCTTTTTGGAAGCAAGCTCTTCGTGGCATGTAGATAATTTTGTGTGATACGCCGCACTTTTCAAGTCTGCAGTTAGTTACCTCATCAAGTCGACTAAGATTATTCATATTTCGGTTGGGGGCATAAGAATGCATGAATATTCATTAGCATTACGTTGAACACGTATCATCAGAGAACACGTCATCATCCGTGGCTTCCTTGCCCTCTGGGAAGAAGACCAAATGCTCGTGTGACACGCAAGGCTGTTTCTTTACCTTACGATAGTGATATCGCGATGTAAATACTCGTTAATGCGATAATGGGACTTGAAAAAATAAAAATCTTTGTGTGTTATCTCATTTCGCTTAACAATCAATTACTCCATTAAATTTTCCGCAGAAATCACTACCCTCAGCGAATTGGCAACCCTTTTTTTTTTCTACGTTTCCTGACAAAGATTGAGTTGAAATGAGACTTAAGCAGTTTCCAAAATTATTAATTGTGAAATAACGAGAAACATCTTAGGTAATACGAAGGAGCATTTTATCATAAGAGAAATTCAATGTCATTTCAATGAAGATTGGTTTTGAAATACTAAGATATTCGAAACAAAGCAATCCTAATAAAAAGTTGTGATCTATCTTTCATTGTAAGGCTTAAAACCACTCTTAATTTTGAACCAATTTTACTATTACCAATATGATGATAATAATGTTCATGAAAGTGAGAAAAAATGGCTTACAACTTTCTAAGTCATCATTATCATCATCATCATGCGTTATGATAATCGATATTGGTTCTGCCCTTTTTACTCTCCTGTGGACAATGAATAACCTGTTGATTTTACTGAAATAAAGAATGAGAGGGAGAGATAGGAAGAGAAAGCGGGGGGGAGGGGGGGGGGAGGGGGGGAGAGGGGGGGGGGAAGGGAGAGGGAAGACAAATAAAGACGGAGACGTATCAAAAGTCAAAGATATTATTTGCTTTTGGACCCAAATCAAACCTTATTCTTGACAGGTGCGTGGTTTGGAAGGCGTGGAGTACATCCATCAAGACACGGTATTCAGGACACAGTCGGTAGCATCGTGGGGCCTCGATCGAATTGATCAAGACAATCTCCCCCTCGATGATATCTACTCTCCGGAGGGAGGTAAAATCAGAAAACTATATATTACTACTCTTAATCATTGTCAAACCCCCCCCCCCAAACACACACACACACACCCTGCTGTTCCTCCTCCTCATCCTCGTTATTCTCCTCTTAATCTCTCTGTCGTCTCATCTCTTTTTCTTTCACATTCTTTTTTTTTTCTATTTCTTATTCCATTCTCATTCTTATGTCTTTTTCTGTCTTTTCTCCCTCTGACTATTTTTCATGGGATAATAAATTGCCACTATTAAAACTAAAATTTGAATAGCTGTGATTCAACAAGGCGTAGATAACAACATTTACTATTAAATTATGGCTTAATACACTTACATAATTATCTTTCTATCATCAACTGATTAACGTTTATTTTTATTTTTATTTCATTTTTTTTTTTGGGGGGGGGGTGTTTATTCGTTTATTATATCTATTTTCTTCATCAGTGTGTATGTCATATCAATAAATCGCTAAAATTTTCATTTGATCAGGAGTAATGGTTTTTATGTTTGTGTGATTGTGTGTGTGTGTGTGTGTGTGTGTGTGTGTGTGTGTGATTGTCAGCAATCAATCATAATCGAATTACTCAGAAGGGTTTCAGTTTCAGTTTCAACATGGCTTAATACTATTAAATTTAGTAACAACGAGTGTCCACCTGTATCTGAATGCTGCCGTATCTTATTGAGTACTCTTTGTTCACATAAGAACTTACAAGCCTCTTTTCTCAGTTCACACTTTTCCCGAGTATGTGTTTTCTTTCCAATATTAAGATAGGTTAGGAGAGTCCGTTTGATTTGAGTTATACATCATTTTAAAGCTTAAAGTCTGCTATTTTAGAATATACTCTTAACTAAAAGTTCATGTCAGGCGACTTTCTGTGCGTTTTGTGATGAAGGGTCACTTTCGAAGTTAATGAACACCAATGCACTTGTTGATTACTCTACATTCACTTTTCCCTATTACCAAGACTTGTGTTCGATCTACTGTCGTTAATTTATTTGTCTAAATTTATACTTTCAGTTTATACCTTTTTTTTTATTTTGACGTTGTTGTGACTATGAATGTAGATGGAGAAGGTGTCAATGTCTACGTGATAGACACAGGCGTTAATACGATGCACCAGGACCTTGAAGGCCGCGCTTTCGTCGGGTTCGACTCCCGAACAGATGACCCCAACGACCCTGAAGTAAGCTGAAGGAAATACATCGTCTTTACCTTCCCTGATATGATAAGCAGATATAAATTATTTGTATACATATACATATATATATATAATAATGTATATGAAGAGTTTGTTTGCAAAAACCGATAAGTCCATATTTGCCAAAAGGAGATATTTGCGATTAAAGGTCAAGAAAAATAAAGAGAATAGTAAGAAAATCGTTGCTTCTTTTGAAAATAACTTCAAAAATGTACCTTTATATGTAGTGACCAATATATCATTTAAAAGGTATTATTTTGTACTTTATGACAGAGACCGTACTTCAAAATCTTCAAAAATGGACTTATCGGTTTTTGCAAACAAACTCTTCATATATATATATATATACAAACACGCAGACACAGATGTAATTATATTATATGTTATATAAAAAGTTTGAATGCTAAAGCAAATAAACACCATTTTCAAATTTTGTTTTATGGTGATCATGCAGCAGAGAAGAATTAAACCTTTTAGTTATACTTCACTCGTTACATAATCTGTTTTTGCAAATATAACTTTATAATAACATGGATTTTAATGAATGTGTTATTCAGAATCTTCAATCTCAAATATCCAAACTTAAAGGCATATATCGTTTTTTTTTTCTTTTTGCATTTAAACTCTTCATATATAGGTTTGTGTTTGTATGTTTATGCAAAGATGCAAAGGCATTTGTATTTCATATTAAAATTTTACCCTCACCGCAGACAAACAAAAAAAGAATTAAAGTGCAGAACTGAAGTGATTTCAGCGTATACGCAGTAGATTGTATATTCTTGGAAGAGAAAAAAAAAACAAACAAACAAACACCAATGATTCCTGAGGTCATGAACTATCATGTATGCGTATTTTCTCGGATTTATCATTATAAGAATAATTACTATGCTACGTTTGTCTCAGTCTATCACTCTCTCATCCATTTATGTATTCAATATTTGTTAAGTTATCTACTTTGTTTTGTTAATTAATTTCGTTGTTTTCTCCTCTCCACTCCTCAGTACGGCATTGATTGTAATGGACACGGGTCGCACTGCTCAGGGACGGTCGCTGGAACGAAGTATGGTGTCGCTAAAAAGGCCACAATCTACGGAGTCCGAGCTTTGAGCTGCGTTGGGTTCGGTATTCTTACTGACATTACTGCTGGTAAGGCATCTTTTAACGTTAGACGACATACATTCCTTCATATATACATTCGGCAGCCAATCACACACTGCCATACAGACATGCGCATAATACATTTGATTTGATTTGATTTGATTTGATTTATTTCTGCATTTTTCACAAAGTATATACGACATAACATACAATTTTCCAAGACTGTACACATTATTTCCAACACAAAATGAATATAAACATTATAGTCAGAGTGTACCATAATGAAATGTTGTATTGGTGAATTATAATCATACAAAGACAATTGGAAAATCATTGATTATTCAATAGAATTAATACATACAAAATTCAGGAGACCGTCATCTTAAGCTGAATCTTGAGTTTGATGGCGGCCTCCGGAAAAACATACAGGATCTGTACAAATCATTTAATACATATCAAATTTTGTAACCGAATAGGGTAGCTGCAAAATGTATCAGTGCATCGGAGAGTTAGGGTGCAAGTGCATATGTGCAGTCCTTATTATTCTATTATTGTTGATGTTATTAAAAAAAATCTATGTTGATTAATTTTCAAATAGGAAAATAATATATCTGATGTTTGTAATGTTTATGTGTGCATGTTATGTATGGACACGAATCATGTAATATAACATTGCTGTGGAAAGAATAAAGTATATAATTATTAGCAAGTATAACTGTGTCCGCACACTTTGTTTTATTAGACATGAGACCCTTCAGAAGGTTGCAGATATCAATCCAGGACTAATTTATGAATAAATTTCAAATCAAAGTTGTTATATTATAAAAACATACACTACCCACGCATATCTTCTATACACAGTAATACTGTCTCACTATGTCATTCCTTTTGAATGGTGTAGACAGAGCATGATTCTGTAGGTATGATTCACAGAATGCTGAATATCGTATAATATCTTAATAAGACATATTCAGAAACGAAAGTTGAAGGAGCATGCAAGCGCTGGCTGGTTTTTGCCTCCTGATTTGTATTACTCCACAATCAGGCGTTGCAGGTATTCAGTAAAATGTATATTTTAAATTGTTTACAGACTTTGTCATGTGTTTATCCATCCATTTGGTTTGTTTCTTTATCCATTAGATATGTTGTCAACTTAGTAATGTAGCCATCATTTTTTTTCCTATACATTCTTTTTCATTTATTCTCCCATTCATTCATTCTTTCATTCATTCATTCATTCATTCATTCATTCATTCATTCATTTATCCATCGATCCATTCATTCATTCATTCATTCATCCATCCATTCATCCATCCATCCATCCATTCATTCATTCATTCATTCATTTATTCATTTATCCATCATTCATTCATTCCTTCATTCATTCATTCATTCATTCATTTACGCATACAGGATTCGACTACGTGGCGGAGAACGCCATATTCCCAGCTGTCGCATCTATGTCGCTAGGGGGCGCCAAGAACCCGTTTGTAGATCGTGCGACACAGGGTCTGATTGATGCTGGGGTGGTGGTGAGCGTAGCGGCCGGAAACAGCGATCGGGATGCCTGTACCTTCTCCCCCGCGAATGTTCCCGATGTGAGTAGAGAAGTTACGGTGGCGGATAAGCCAGGGCTAATTACTCGAGAAATGTGACGTAAACGCAATATTTAGACATGCACATTTTACCGCAACGGCGGACATCCCTTTACAACCTCGAAAACAAGAGAGAATAAGAGAGAGAGAGAGAAGAAATTATAAAATTTATGAGCAAGAAGATGATGGAAATGACCTCCAGATACAACTACAGATAACGGATGAGGGTAAATACAGGTGGGAGGGGAGGGAAGAAAAAGGAGCAGGAGAGGATCATGAAAAGGAAGAACTGTTCAGAAAGAGGGAAACGAGTAGCTGCAGTGTAAGGGAAGAAGGAGAGTAACAATGTTTCCTCTCTTTGCCAGGGCCTTTTGAACAGTCAAGTGTTGTGTTATAACGCTGTAGGGTTTTCTGTGCTAATCTTCACTTGAAGCCCGCAAAGAGTCAAGCTCATGAAAAAAAAAAACAAACAAACAAACAAATGGAGGAGATAATCATAGAAAGATTAAGCAACCTAAGAAGAGTAAGATAAGAGTTTGTATTAGATACAATGATTACAGTGAAAGAGGATCTATCATTAGTGCTGCGGAAAAGAAACAAACAACGCAAACATTGGCAAACGAAAGGTCAGCAAATTCATATGGACGTCGAATGGCCGAGACATTTATGATTATGATTGTGGTTATGACTAATTATAGGTTTGTATTAGCTCTGATTTTGTGAGTTTTGTGCTTATGATTTGTCATTTCTTTATATGTCATATCGCCTGAAATCAGATTGCTAACATCAATTATAATATCTTACGTCCATATGCTTGTTCAAACCTAATATTAGTGTTTTAAATTGCCGTTAACATCGTAGAATTAAAATTTCCCAAATATTATACAAAGTTACGAGACTCATTGGAGAGTGAGTCTGAATCATCTTCATGTTCCTTTTGTCTTGTTTTCAAATGACAAGTGATTAGTGACAGATACAATGGAAACTTTCTGATGAGTGAGCATATTGGCGTTTAAATAAATATACATCGAACTTTTTTTTTTTCAATCCAAGTGGCGAAATTTTAGTCTACCAAACGTTTGCAAACAGAGAGGTTCAAAATTATATGAATGGTCGCCAACTTTCTAATAACTTATGTCAGGAATCTTACAATGTATACAAACAAAAACAATAATAACAAACTCAACTCAAGTCATCTTTGACTCATATCCAAATCAGAATCAACTTATTTCTGCTTAGCTCAAATCAGCTCTAATCTAAAGTAGAGGTCATCTAAAGCAATGTTTATGTTGTAGTAAACTCACAACTCAATTTGTCTAAATCCAACTTAACGTCGAATCAAACTGGAAAAAAAATCAAGGTCAAATAAAACTATAAAACTCAACATCAAATAAAACTAAACTAAAAGTCAAATCGAGCCAAACTCAAAGTCATATCAGACTAAACTATTATAAGAGTCAAATCAGAATGAACTCACAATGAAATCAAACTAAACTTGAGACAAATTCAAACTAAACGCAAAGTCAAATCAAACTGAACTCAGAAGCAAATCAAACTAAACCCAAAGTCAAATCAGACTCAACTCACCTCACAGAGATACTGTTCATTTTCCCTCGCACTCGTCAGGCAATTACTGCCGGCGCCTCGGATAACACGGACACCAGGGCGTATTTCTCCAACTACGGCGACTGCGTCGACCTCTTCGCTCCCGGCGTCGACATCACCAGTATTTGGCACAGCACTGTTGACGGAACTTACGTAGCTAGCGGCACTTCTATGGCTTGCCCCCATGTCTCAGGTAAGTAGAGTAACAAGTAGAGTTACTACAGTTTATTTCTTTTTTAACATGAATTAAGGCAAACTGAATCCAGATAATGCCGATGACTGAACAAGGGGACACCAGGTGGTCATCATGCCAACAACGACTAAAGATTCAGAGGAAGGGGTTAGAAACATAATATTTTGTTTCTTATTGTTTCTTTTTAGACGTACATCTAACTGTTCATGAATTTCTTGATTCTTACTGAGCGAAAAAAGAACAAAACCTATAAGCATAATTCTTTTATATACAAACCTATTGGCAATCTTTACTCCGATATGCACCAAACTTTTTTTTTTTTTTTGTCCGTGCCAATGGCCAACGTTACAGTCTGCATCTTGTTTTGTTGTTACAGGGACAAAATTCAATTATCAACAACTGTATTTCATATAAGGTAGATACAGTACCGTTTAGAGTCACGCTTTCTCTCTATATATGTTTATAAATACAGAGTAAATAATTAGAATCACGCTTTCTTTATGATTATAAATACAGAGTAAATCAATGTGTACATTTCATATGCAATAAGCGTAAATCATGTATCCACACGTGTTTGTGTGTGTGTCTGTGTGTGTGTGTGTGTGTGTGACAGGTTGTACTTTTGTGTGAACAGATAAGTATATTCTTTGTCATTAAGTACCGTTTTAGTACAGTAATGCAGTTTGGGGATTTTTCCCCTTTCTTGGCACGTTTTCAGCATGTCATGTTGTCGTAGCTTTGTAAAGAAAAGTAACACCATGCTTAAACCGTGTATGTCAACTCCCTTCCTATTTTAAGTGAACTTGCCACTGCCAGTGATAATACTGAAGCAACGCCTTTCCCCATGTTCAATATTCGCAGGTGCTGCGGCCCTTATACTCGGGAATAACCCTGGCTTTACGTGGAGGGAGGTGACCGCTGCACTGACCAATGGTGCTACAAAAGGAAAGATCAGTGATGAGATGGGTTCTCCCAACAAGCTACTTAGAGTGCCCTCAAGCGGTTAGTTCTGACCAGGAAAGGGTGTCATCGGAGTCACCCATATGGATATGGTCCTTTTTTTTTTTTTTTTTTTTTTTTTTTTTGGAGGGGAGGACGAGTTAGTTAATAATCTTGTATCGACAGGGATGATACAATTTGAAACTTGCCTGGTCAATAACATCGTAACCATGGTAACCAGTGGGACTGATTTCTGAAAATCACGCAAACCTATGACATAACTTCAAAATCCGTGTGCAAAGATCGTGATGTGTTGGGAGTAAGAAACTTTGCACCATGCTGTAGCATGTCTTTCGCTCACCCCCAACCATAACATTGTGTACTATTGTATCTGCAAGGAAAATAAAGTGTAATGAGACATGCGTGCACGCCTATACACAATGTACATTTCATGGTTTTAGCAAGACCTGTAAGCAATTCATTTTCTCGACACAGTAATCCTGAGATTGTACCAAGATAACACCACAAACTTTATACCTGGATTGGCAGGCAGGAAACCATACAACCGCGTTTACTGCATTCCGCCAAATGACACATAAATCTGAACTTTAATATAACAGTTGACTTTCGACAACAGTGTTACCTACGCTCTAGCATTGAAAACCTACGCTAATTACCCCTTCAGGAATGAAACTTAATGTCTGTTATGCTATTTTGATTCCTGTAGTCCTTGTTCTGATTTTGCTAAGCTCGCAGGGCAATCTCCCGCAGAAGACAATAGTAGATAAGTGATTACTGGGAAATGTTTTCTGTAAATCCTATACTCCTGCCTTTACAGTTAGGACGAACATTTACAAGAACATAAGAAAGCAAGCAACTTCTTGGATCGCTCTTTCTCTATCTACGATGAAATCTCAAATAAACTAACTCACTCCATGAGTCAGAAAAGGAAAATTGAATGTTCGATGTTTATTTCCATAACAGTTTGCATGAGATGTGTTCAAATGAAAGAGGTTGAATGAGAGTGTGACGCATGAAAGTGATGCATTTGTATTATCTATCAGTACATTAAAATATATGTAGATATATATGAAGAGTTTGTTCGCAAAAAAAAAAACAAAACAAAAAAAAACCGATAAGTCCATAATTGCCAAATGGAGATATTTGCGATCAAAGGTCAAGAAAAATAAAGAGAATAATAAAAACATTTTTTTTTTGCTTCTTTTGACCATAACTGTACAAATGTATCTTTATATTTAGTGACCCATATATCATTAAAAGGTATCATTTTGTACTTTATGACATACAGTAGACCGTACTTCAAAATCTCAACAAACTCTTCATATATATATCAATATATATATATATATATATATATATATATATATATGAACGGTTTGATAGCAAAAAAAGACATATCTTCAATCTTATCAATTAGAGATATCTGCAATTAAATCTGTCATTTTCTTACCGTATCACTTCAAGAATATTCCTTGTTATGACACAAAAGAGATATCATTAAAAAGGTGTAATTTTGTTCTCTCTGATGATGGACACTGTTAAATGTTAATAATAATATTAAAGATAATCATCATCATCATCATCATATACTACATAAGAACACACACACACGCATATATATATATATGTATATATATATATATATATATATATACATATATATATATATATATATATATACGCTTGTACAACTAGGGATAGGTGGACATTTGTCGGTATATCCCCTTGTTAGGTGGACGCGAACCGGCTAGGTGGACATTTTTAGGTCCACCTTGCCGGTTGGCTCCGTAACTCCTCTATGCATTCATGTACCATCACAAAATCACGAACAATCCACGAACAGAGAGGCACGAACATAATTTCGCTGCCTCCCTCTTGTCAGGATCTCCCAAGTCTTCCAAATAAAAGATCGAAAATTGGGGATCATCCCCCAGAGAAAGAGGGATTTTAAAAGCCTTCAAGATGAACAGCGCCATCTACGTGTAGTGTCGAACATCAATACCAGTCCTGTACAGTACTGCATGCATGCAGCAGTGGTTGTGATGCGCTAGCAGCCGCTGAGGCCTGAGCAATCATGGAATCGTATGCACGATCACGATAAACCTAATGATGGATATGATGATGAAATTTCCACGTCAAATCTTACCGAAGGTATGTCAAAAATTGTGAGCAATCTATGTGAATATCTACGCTCACAATTATCTCGATATATATATTACGGAGCAGTAACAAGTTTTCATGACGGAATGCTATATAGTCATAGTCCCATATATGTATAACTATGTTGTGTCTGTGAATGTTCTCAGTCATCCAGGTAAAGTATCACATGAACAATATCGGTAAATCTAGTCAACTGGACTTACTTGTAGTTTGGAGTCGCTACTCCAAACTACAAGTAAGTCCAGTTGACTAGATTTACCGATATTGTTCATGTATAACTATGTTGTAAATGTAAACCGACGAACGGCAACCGAGCGAAACGGTCTCTAACGTTAGAATTCTTATTTCTTGGGTCTTGAGTCTTGATGGAGTATTACTTCCCTATAGCAGCTGCAAGCACAACTAGACTGGGATGGGTTGGTGCAGTCGTTAAATTACTAAACTTAAGGCCCATATGTACTGTGTAAATTAAAAATTGCATTTGGGTAATTCCTTGAAGTTGGGGCACAAAGTGTTACATTTTAGCATAACTCAATACTAATTATGCTATAGACCTGGGTCTAGATCTAAAGTTTACAAAGATCTATGTTTATAGGCTTTACATTTGTATTGAGACCATACATTTTCCTGGAAATTTTGTGCCATTCAGACTCAATTTTGATGAAGTTATTCTAAAAAAATGTGACGGTGTCCTGTAGCATTGTGACGTGTCCATGTAGCATCGTGATACTATAAATCAAAAAATCTGGTCCTAAAAGACAAATTAATGCAATTAGCTTGACCAAAATTTGATATGATGTGCATAATTACTAATACTAGATTAGTCAGCTAGCTAAATATCTTAACTTTCCTTTCCACAGTTTTACTTTTACAAGAAAATTACACAATGTGTCACTATGCTACGCAGTGTCCCCCAAATGTAACAAAAAAGGAGACCGCGTAGCATCGTGATACATTTTGTAATTTTCTTTTAAAATTAATATGTGTACAGGAAATTTGAGATGTCTCTTAGGACCAAATTTTAAAATATCACGATGCTACATGGACACGTCCCGATGCTACAGGACACCGTTACATATTGTTTAATAACTTCATCAAAATTGAGTCTGAATGGCACAAAATTTCCAGGAAAATGTGTGGCCTCAATGCAAATGTAAAGCCTACAAACAATAAATGTATAGCATCAAAATACTGAGTTATGCTGAAATGTACATTTCAAATTATCACGATGCTACATGGACACTGCCCCAACTTCATGGAATTACCCATTTATGTTGTGGCTGTCAGAAATGTGAAGATGGACCTTATCTCACGATTTCATTTCATTTCAAAGGCAAAGCCAATCTGTCCAAGAAATAAGCCAGTTAAAAACTAACACAACTCGCGCAGTTCGGGGTTCCACTTTGTCGTTGAGCATGGATGGATGGGCAGTCAGAATTCCAGAAAAAAAGGTCATCTGTTGGCGTGTTGCTGTACCTACTAGGATTCTACCAGGAGAGCATGTTACTTGACTTTTAAATTCACTGTGATAAGTATCTGTGATGTCGTCATGATTATTCAAGTGATCTTTTAGGGCAATTCCACGGTATATAGGACACAGGTGCCAAAAATTCAAAATGATATCTGTTTCAAACACCATACATTTTCAGACAATACTTGAGTTGAAGTTCTAAGAATCATTATGTTTTTCAATAAAAGCGGCCATTTCGATTTTCAAAATGGCTACCAAAATATGCCTATAATAACTCAATGGTAAAAAGAGAGGATTGTCACATAACTTACTCTCTGTATTATATCCACTTTACTAGTACTCTAAACAGCAATCTTGTATGTATGCAGTTACCAGAGACGTCTTTTACCACACGATAGAAAAAAAAGCTGGTCGCTTTAAGAAATTTGATAAAACCTTTTAATTAGTTTGACAATGATGGATGTAACGTCAGTTACCAAAAACAAGGAATTTTTAACTTTATTCATCAAAGAAAGTCATGAGCTGTATGATGTAACTGGGGATTTCTAATGTATGCCTATATGCCTTTCTTTTAATACCGGAAATAAGGATACTTGGCATACTGGAGAGTCAAAATGAACACTTCAAAATGTGTAACGTCAGTTACCGAAACATCATACATGAGTATGTAGCAACGTCAGTTACCATGACCAGTAATTATAACTGAGGCAATTTTTTTGACTTTTAAAGGCCATTTCAATACATATGGGAAGTCAAAGGTTATCAACAAAGAGCAGCAATCCCTTTGATGGGGAATGATGTCATCACCATGGTATGTCCATGGATATATTCTTTTCATTTTATTAAACATTTATTTATTTATTGATCATAATTATCATTTCTTATGGGGGGCTTGAGGTTTTGATTTTCGATTCAGCACAAGTTTAAGGTTAAATCATCTGGAAGTTTAGGTTTACCACGTGCAATATATATATATGCACTCAAATTACTATACAGTACATTCACAGACCTACATGTATGGGATGATAAAGCTACCAAAGTTTGTAGGCCTAATCAATGACGTGGTTGCATGGTAACCACCTTTTTTATACAAAAGCTTGTGTACAGCTGTATACCAACAGTTTTATGATCTTAACTTGTGATTGCTTTTGCTAGCATTTGTCTTCTTTTCTGGAAGCTTACTGAAGTTTCTACCTCAAGGCGAATGCACAAACAGATATATTTCTTCGCTTGCACTTATGTGTGGTTTTACATTAGTTAATGTGACACATCTTGTATTATGGTACATACATAAGGCATGTACTGTCATTACTGTTTGAAACTTAACACTGATGTTGCTTAATGTTTAACATTGATGTTGCTCAAAGTGAGAAGTGATTCTAGGGTTAAAAAAAAAAATTGTTCATATTTGTTGATTACTTTATATATTTATTTCATTCATGCAAGGACATTTTGTAATGGTACATGATAATTTAAATTATGAACAGGAAGATTTGTTTATATAATTGATCTTTAATGGATTTTTTTCGTAGCAAAGTCCTATTTCTTGGTATCTGGGATGTATTTGCAAGCCTTGATACATCAGTGAAAAGGAAGAGAAAAACAGTTATAATACTTTATTACATTACATTATTTATGCCCAACTGTGCTATAACATGGGGGGGGGGGGGTTGCCCCCTAAGGGCCCCACCCCATTTGTGTCTTTGGATTTTGTTTTAATTTGTTGCTAAGTAATTGCCTGGGATTGTTACTGGTATACTGCAGCAATATGATAACCTGTTAAATAAATTTGTTCCCATAGCAAAAGTATGTGTAACGTGAGTTACTGACATGTTTACCTTTAAGTTTTCATAGAACACAAAGAAAATGGACTTATGTTTCATTTCATTTGTGTATTTATAATTGATGAACCAAGGTATGATGCCATATCAAACAAATCATTCTGAAAGGTCAGAATTATAAAATATCACAAAACTATTCCCAATCATGATTTTGCATGTGTAAACCCTATGGCAAATGTAAGCGTAACGTCAGTTACCGTCATGCCTTCACTGAAATTGGCATGGTGCTAAAAGGAATATATCTAAAGTGCACATTATTTTGCACACCTGTTCCTAAGAACCTATGTGTATTGCCATATTAAACACATAAAGGCTAGAAGTCAGGGACATGAGATATTTCCATTTAAATCTACACCATAATTTCCCATGTCCTTTTTCCGTAACGTCAGTTACTGACACATTTTCACTTGCTATGTGATAAGAAATGCAGTTTGAGAGAAAAACTTTCCACCTATTTCTTCATTCTAATGAACTCATTCATCAATGCCAATTGCAAGCCCCAGGTGCTTTCATTTACAAAACTACAACTTAAAAAATTTCATGAAAATCCTTACGCGTAACGTCAGTTACCGTGGAATTGCCCTTTAGTGGTGCTTCTCGGCATTATATTATCCACCTGACACAGCAAAAGCAGTATTTGACAATAATAAATAGAAAAGTATTTAATACATTAAATGCAAAATAATGAAATTTACTGATGTTTTTCAAAGTGCTAAGTCAGTACTGTATGATAGATCATTCTTCTGAATTCTGGTCACCGGGTCTATGCCAGTTCATTCCTTTTTACTTTGTTTTTTAACATGACTGATGAATTCCATAAATTGTTACATCAGGCAAGCTTTTGCCTTCTGTCGCTTGAAAGTTGTAGTGGTGGAGTGCCTAATCAATTGAGAAAAAAGAAAGGTCATTTGTACAAATGTGCCCGTGAGCTACCCCGAACTGGCTTGAACTTATCCATACACATCCGGTATCCGGAGGCTGTGTTGGCGTAGCATGGTATCACTCAGCAAGGAATGTCGTGAATCTTTTATCTGATGTCACCCGCATGTCTTCTGAGGAAAGAGAAACCATTCTATAGTTATAAGCTGCAAATCTATGGAAATAAGGAATTAAATTCAGGTCTAATGTCAAAATAACACCAGAAATGTCCAGGAAATGTGTTTTATTGACTTAAGAAGTACGGTATTCATGTGAGGTAGTTTGATAATCAGCTCTTTGACAATTGCCATGCCCTACAAAGCCATGGAAATATGGTTTGTTGAGTAAAGGCTTTCGTACAGCTTTGCAGATCAATTTGTCAAGTACATATATGCTGATCAATCTAAATAGCCAAGTCATCATAGGCAGGTATGCCCTTAGTCCACGTATTAAAAGCATGTGGAAACATTAAGTTGTGACACCAAGCTAACAAATTTCATGATGTTACTATAATCATTTTTTTTAGAGCATTATGACAAGGTACATGACAGCTTTCTCAAGGTTCTGCTCATGATCAGTAGATTTGCACCTTTGCTGACCTCTTTAAGGTGCCTCTCTTGTGTGAACAAGAGCTTGTGAAACCATCAGCACACACTTTATTTGTACCTCACATCTGATCAAAAGTTTGCATTGTTCAATGTCCCTATTACTTGTGGAAATGGAATACGTACTCCTTGACTGCTTTAAATTCAGCTGGATCACCAACTTGTGAATATCCTGGCAACGCTCTAAAAGAATCTTCTTTTGTAGCTTTGTAGGCTCTCCCAAACACTAGCGGGAGGAATGGGTAAGGAATATCATTTTCTCTTCAGGTGTGTCATTTGTTTTGTGAATGGTCAAGTCCCCCCAGGCAGGTGTATACTGCTGGCCCTCCTTACAAGGTGAAGGCTGGTAAATGTCAAGCATCTTTTGTCCATGTGGTCTGAGGAAAGAGAAACTGTCCTGTAATCATGAATACATGCAAATTTTAATGAAATAAGGAATTAAATTCAGTTGTAATATCAAAATAACTCTATGAATTTCCCTGGATGTGCTATTAACTTTAAAAAGTATTCATGTGAGGTAATTAAAGTATCAGCTCTTTGATGGTTGCAATATCCTACAAACCCATGAAAACATGGTTTGTGTGATAGGGCTAATTGACCAGTGTACCATATGTGATAGGACATTCTAGCTTGTCAATTTGTTTCATGACACCATGCTGATCAAATACATAAATAGCCAAGTCATCATAGACAGGTGTGATATGACTATAGTCCTCGTAAGCATGTGAAAACATTACTAAGAACTTTGTGACACCGAGTTAATGTATTTTCATAATTCTAATAAATTATTGTGGTTATTGTAGGGCATACAAACATGGTAGGTGACAGCTATCTCAGATCTGTTCAGTAACTTTTGTCATTCATGACTCCTTAGTTGCTTCTCTTGTGTGGAACAAACAGGTTTATGAGCCCATCTGGGGCCCGTTGCATGAAAGTTACAATTATGGTAACTTTGCCATCCAGTGGTAACTTCCATGGAATTCTTGATTCTGATTGGCCGTTGAGTATTGTTACAGTACCATGGTAGTTAGGTGATCCGAGTATCCTCTCGGATCACCTTCTGTATCTGTACGGATTCTTTCTTCTTCTTCTTTATTTATTTCTCCCCAAAAGTTGTGCAGAGGTTAGCTCAGAAAGTGCTATGCCTATCAAGTTCAAACTTATACCATGTATGTATCGTGTCCCAAGGACGGCAATCGAACTAAAATCAAAGTGAGCAGTCGACCTTGACGTCACTATGACGTCATTATATGAAAACACATTCTCAATCATATCTCATTAATGGAATGAAGTTTTTCAATGAAATTTACGTCACATATATTTCAAGTTATGCGCATTCTACTCATATTCTCAAAATTCACATTTTCTCTTGATACGTGCGCGTACGCGCGCGTTGAAATATTTGTATGCTCAAATCGAGCTCAATTTTTATTTGCACACGTTTCAGACCATTTAGAGCATTTTTTGAAAAATTGAAAAAATCGGACGGACGCGTACGCGCGCGCGCATATACGCACGCAAAGCTCATATGCAATAGAAATTTTCAATTTTTTCACATGGATCGGATGTCCAAAATGTCAAGGAATATTTCTATCAAGTTTCAAGTCGATCCGACTCAATATGACGTCATACGGGCCCGTCAAATTCAAAATTCCGCGCGTGCATCAATGGGGATACACAGTGCAACTATGCCAAAAACCCGCCAATTTTAAATCGGATTTTACTCGTCAGGATGGACGGTGACCCCCCATTTTCTTGATATATTCTAAAAGCTGATGAGTTGTACATGTCATTTCATGGGTTGGCGATACTGAAAAAAATGATTAAAAGATATCAAATTTCTTAATAAAGTAAACAAAGTAAATTTTCAAAGTGACGTGATCAAATTTCAAGTTCACTCGAGCGTATCTCACTTAAATTTCGCCAATTTTCACCCAGATTTCAGTATGTTGTAGCTTATGAAATGTTCTTTCATTAATGTAAAAGCAACATTTTAATTGGATAACGTCATCACCTCGTAAAAATGGATGGAAAGTATCCTTGTAAAATTTGACCAGTTTACGTGTTATCTCTATGGGAGAGCAGTTTTTCTGGCAGTGAAAATTGACCTATCTTTTTCGAGCACTAGCTCACTTATGCTTTGGTGAATTTTCCCCAGATTTTGGTATGTTGTAGCTGAGACTTTGGGCTATCGTGAGTGTGCCCTCCATTTTTTCATACAACGTCGGCATCACGTCGAAAAACTTGGTTGAAAAATTGCATGTGGCTTCGATGCAGCGTCATTGTGCTTAATACACAGGGCCTATGGAGCATGAAATAGGTCATTGCATACATAGCGCATCCAACTCGTAATCCTAAGGTCCCTGGTTCGATGCTCATCCCTGCCAGTTTTTTTTTTAATTTTTTTAAACACTTTTTTTTCTTCTTTTTCTTTAGTTAGTCTTAATTTCCTTTCCTAACTTTATTTTTTTCTGATTTTTTCATGCTTCTTCAAATTTCTATAAAAATAACATAATTTTTTCTTTATTTTTCTTTCTTTCTACTACTTTCTGTGCAATAGATGAACAACAACAATGGCTATTAATCCCATATTTTGCACATGTTTTGTTCATATCACGTACATTATTTCATAAAACAACAATTACTTGATCGGACACCATCTTGGGTATGTAAATTAGGGTGAAAGATCATAAATGTTTCATCCTGTTTCTTGGTGAATACATGTCCTATCTCTCCCATATTTTGCACACGCAAAGACCATGTTACAAGAATCCTTTCACAAAATAACTACTTTTTGCTCAGATGCCATCATGTCTGTGCGAAGTGGGGTCAAAGGTCATATATTCTTCTTTCTGTATCTTCATTATGACGTGTTATCTCTAAATCTCTAAACGAGTGCAGTTTTTCTGCAAATGAAATTTGACATGACTATCTTTTTCGAGCAATACCTCACTTATGCTTCGGTGAATTTCTCCCAGATCTTAATATGTTGTAGCTGAGACTTTGGGCTATCGTATTTTACCCTTCGTTTTTCATACAATGTCGGGATCACGTTAAAAAACGTGGTTGAATTTAAAGCTTATCTTCAATGTATTGAGATGTTTCTTTTCTTTCTGCAACTTTCTTTGCAATAACTCAAGAAATTTTAACAGCGTCTATCACCCTCAAATTTTGCACATGTTTAGTTCATGTCATGTACATTATTTCATAAAATTACAACTTCTTGATCAGACTCCATCTTGGGTATGTAAATTAGGGTCAAATGTCATAAATATTTCATTCTGTATCTTAGTGAATACATGTCCTATCTCTTCCATATTTTGCACACGCAAAGACCATGTTACAAGAATCATTTTACGAAATAACCACTTTTTGCTTAGATGCCATCCTGGCTGTGCAAAGTGGGGTCAATGGTCAAATATACTTCATTCTGTATCTTCGTTACAGTGTATACGGAATTTGGTACCAAAGATGGCAGGTCTGACTTGCTTTTCTAAATGAGAATCCAAACATCACATGGCCAATGTCTCTATACACAGATGAAACCTGTATGGTCATGGCTATTGCGATCAGACCCCGAATCAGTGATAAAAAAAAAATCGGATCACCTTAATTTGTCAGTAATGACAAATTACAATCTCTAGTTACCATTGGATGGCAAAGTTACCATAATTGTAACTTTTATGCAATGGGCCCCAGGACACACTTTAATACCTTGTACCTGATTAAAGTTTACATTGTTTGATTGCCCATAAAAGTTAACAGTAGAAAGGGGATGCATACAGTGCTTGACAGCTTTTGCACCCGGAAGGTGGATCAGCCACCTGTGAGTTCTCTGTCCATGTGCTAAAAGAATCATCTTATTCTAGTAATGTAGGCTCTACAAACCTAGTGGGAGGAATGTGTTAATGGGTGTATTTGGATGCTCAAGTGCATGGTCATAGTCAGGTGTGATACTGCTAGCCCTCCTAACTAGGTGAAGTCAGGTAAATGTCAAGAATCCCTTGTCCATGTGGTCTGAGGAAATAGAAACCATCCTGTAGTCATAACCTGCAAATCTATGGAAATAAGAAATTAAATTCAGCTTTAATGTCAAAGTAACTCTAGAAATTTCGCTATCTACTATTAACTTTAATAAGTATTAATGTGAGGTAGTTTGATTATCAGCTCTGTGACAATTGCCATGCCGTACAAAGCCTTGGATGGTTTGTTTATTTAAATAGTAAATTATGCTTTACCATCTGTGATAGTACAGGTTTATATGCTGAATCAGTTAATTATAGCCAAGTCATCATAGGCAAACATACATTTATGCCCTATAGTCCACGTAAACATGTGAAAACATTACTAAGTTGTGACACCAAGCTAACAAATTTCATATATTACTATAATCATTGTTTGTTTGTTTGTTTGTTTGTTTGTTTTTTTTGGGGGGGGGTTTGTAGGGCATAATGGTAAGGAACACGACAGCTTTTTGATAATTCTCTACTCAGTAGATTTGCACCTTTGCTGACCTCATTATGGTGCCTTTCTCGCGTAGAACTAGAGTTTGTGAAACCGTCAACACACACTCTATTGATACCTCACATCTGATCACAAGTTTGCGTTGTTCAATGTCACTATTACTTGTGAAGCTTATAATTTCCTGTAAACAAGCAAAAAGTATCTTCTTTTGTAGTGTTGTAGGCTCTCCCAAACACTAGAAGGAGGAATGGGTAAAGAATCATTTTCTCTTCAGGTGTGTCAATAATTTTTTGAATAGTCAAGTCCTCATAGGCAGGTGTATATACTGCTAGCCCTCCTTACAAGGTGAAGGCAGGTAAATGTCAAACATCTTTTGTCCACGTGGTCTGAGGAAATAGAAACCATCCTGTAGTCATAACCTGCAAATTTAGGGAAATAAGGAATTACATTCAGATTTAATGTCAAACTAACTCTAGAAATATCCCTATGTGCTATTAACTTTCCTAACTTAGTATTCATGTGAGATAGTTTAATGAAATCAACTCTTTGATGATTGCAATGTCCCACAAAACCGTGAAAACATGGTTGGTGTGATAGGACATTTTAGTTTGTCAATTTTTTTTTTTTCAAGACACCATGCTGATCAAGTTCATGTATGCTGTCTTTACACTGAATCAAAAACAGGGAAGTGGTCTGAGAACCAGGCTACTAACAGCTAAACGGCTTTTTACACTTGTAAATTTTTGCTTAGTCCCGTACCAACGGTGGGGCTAAGGGGGGGGGGGGGGGGCCTTAGCCCCACCGTTGGTACGGGACTATCCTTAGCCCACTTTCTGTTTACACTCGTTTTTGCCAAAGTGGGCTAGCCCCACCGATAGTCCGGTACTATCTGGCCCTGCAAAATAGCAGGGTTAGCACCGCAATTGCGGTGCCAAGCAAGTTAGTGTAAACAGAACGAAAAAATAATCCTGGGCTAAGCGACGGAGACAAAGTCCGACCCTCACTGACCAATCAGAAACGAGGTAATCAAGTGCTGCCGGTGCGTGCGTGTACGTGTACAGTACACAGCGTGATCATGAATATTCATGTGGTTTGGAGAGTCTGGGGCTATAAGAAATACGAGTGTAAAAAGGTCAGTTTTCTCCTTAGCCCCGGACAAGAGATAGTACAGGACTAATTGGCAAGTGTAAAAAGCTGAAAAAATTGGTACAGGACTAACGATAGTCCTGGGACAGAGAAAGTCCGGGGTTAAGAAACACAAGTGTAAAAAGGGCTTAAGCAAGGTAGAGTGGTAGGGAAGTGAGTGAATGGGAGATTGCTGTTTCAGGGGGTTAAAGGGATCTAAAGTTTTGGTTGAGACCTAATTTCAGGTTTCTAACACTGTTTTGGTGAGATAATGAGTAATCTCTTATGAAATATTAAAGGGATTGTAATTCCATGAGGAATTCAACATTTCTTTGCTGAAATTGGTTTCAAAATGGCTGAGATATCCAAAACAAAGCTATTCTAGTAAAGTGGATAGAACCCACCTTTTATACGATCGCTTTGTTTTACTTTTTTTTTTTATAGATATTTCAGTCATTCAAAACCTGATTTTCATCAAATAAACTTTGAATTCCTCTCAAAATGGTATGCTCTGTCATATTTCATCAATGTTGTGTTGCTATCTTGCAAAAAGTTAAAAGCCAAATTCTCATTTCCGTCAATACTGACTGAGTCATATATCCCTTTAACAGGGAGGTGGGTCTGGTATAAACCACTGAAATGTTGGATGGCCTTGACCAGGGATGTGAGTCTCACCTCCCTGCCCATAGTCTTGTTGTGCACACATACTCCAGTTCACTGGAGGACCAATATACATGTACCATATTACAAAGTCTCTTGAGCATGCTTGTTGATTAAAGTGGCATTTTTCATCAAACCCTTCCCCTGATCTTAGACCTCAGAATACATTTGTAAATAGTATTTGTATATACTGATTAATCTAATTTGCCCCTTGATCACCAGCTGCACCAAGTGGTATGTAGTACCTTTGATGTACACAGGCCTTCCCATAAAGTGAACCATTCAATGAACTATTTCTTGAAAAGAACATTAACATCTATCCTATATTCTAATATCTCAGATACATAGTTGTATACAAATGATGATTTTCTTTATTCACTTTTTTCCAAAAGAGGGAACTTTGTAATCCCATACTGCACAGACACATATTATGGGCCCACTCAATGTCAATAATCTGAATCATCGTGACATGTTTTTCAACATGGATAGTAGGATACATTCTCGGTATTTTATTACTATTTTTTAATGTTTCAGTTATTCAAAACCTGATTTTCATCAAATAAACTTTGAATTCCTCTCAAAATAGTATGCTCTGTCCTATTTCATCAGTGTTTTATTGCTATCTTGCTAAAAGTTAAAAGCCAAATTCTCATTTCCATCAATGCTCACTGAGTCATCCCTTTAACAGAGAGGTGGGCCTGGTATAAACCACATAGAATGTTGGATGGCCTTAAAGGACAAGTTCACCTTTGTAAACATAAGGATTGAGAGAATGTAGCAATATTAGTAGAACACATCATTGAAAGTTTGAGGAAAATCAGACAATCCGTTAAAAAGTTATGAATTTTTAAAATTTTTGTGCAGCAACCGCTGGATGAGAAGACTACTGCAGTGTATGAATAACTTGCGTACAACAATATAAGGAAAATATAAAGAGAATTTCACAAAATTCCATCTTTTGAAAAAAGTACACATTCCCCTGACTCGTTACCGACAAATGTTATGGGCAATATTATTCCCCCTGCCTTTAGAAAGAGGCAAGTCAAGAGTTCTTTTATTATGCGAAAAAAGTGAAAATATGTTGAATTTTCTTTTACATTTTCTTTATACTGTTGTACGCATATGACTCACAAGCTGTAGTAGTCTCCTCATCCAGTGGTTCCAACACAAAAATTTTAAAAATTCATAACTTTTGCATCGATTGTCCAATTTTCCTCAAACTTTCACTGATGTGTTTTACTAATATTGTTGCATTCTCTCAATCCTTATGTTTATGAAGGTGAACTTGTCCTTTAACCAGGGATGTGAGTCTCACCTCCCTGCCCATAGACTTGTTGTGCACACATATTCCAGTTCACTGGAGGACCAATATATTATATGCATGTATTATACAACTGTACTTTAAGGATCATCTTGAGCATGCTTGTTAACTCTTTACATGCCACGTTCGCACGTCCGACTCAGTCGACGGCGTGCCAACTTCGCATATTCTGCTCAACATACAATTAAGCCGCCAAAACCGATCGATAAATCGGCGAATCGATCACTGCTAATCCCGTGGCACAATGAAAGCATATCTCGTGCTTTTGTTTCTCTCATATACGGCTTGCATTCTATGTGGTGATTGACTATCAAGCCGTGTTCCCAACTAGATTTGCTCGTACATTCTAAGTTACTGTCACGGTTTTACGTGCAAAAGTCATGCCTTTACAGTAATGTAGCAAGTGGTCATTTAAAAGAAAATTGAAAATAGATTCGTCATATAATTTATATCCAAACAAAGCTTGGCATTCCTCTTTAACCCATTGAGGACGAGTCCCGAGTATACTCGGGCAGGGGCCTATGGGAAATGCGTGTTGTAGCAAAATCAGTCCGTCCTCAATGGGTTAACTTTGGCTGAGCACTATTATGCCCATCTTAACAGAAATCTGTAGAATTTATACACATTGGAAAAACAGAATTCCTTCTCAAAGCATGACTACCTTCCTGTCTCAGAATAACATGGCACACAGGGGGTTTCCACCGTGGCACATAAAGAGTTAATCAAAGCACCCATTTCTCACCAAACCCTTCCCCTGATCTTAGACCTCAGAATACTATATAAGATGCTGATTAATTTACTAATTTCCCCCTTGATCACATACAGTTTTCTGTATACCAGCCACCCTGAGTGGTAAACAATGTAGTACTGTATGTTACACAGGCCTACCCATAAAGTGAACCATTCAATGAACAATTTCTTGAAAAGAACATTAACGTCTATCCCATATTTTAATATCTCAGATACATAGTTGTATTTATATACAAATGATGATTTTCTTTATTCACTTTCTTCCAAAAGAGGGAACTTTGTAATCCCATACTGCACAGACACATGGGCCTACTGAATGTCAAAAATCTGAATCATCGTGACATGTTTTTCAACATGGATACATTCGGGGTATTTTAATACTTCCGTATTACATATTTGCTTAATGATCCATGTCCACAATCTCTACTTTTTAGTAGGAAACTGTTTTTCCATTGCTGATTGAACTCTTTATGCATGTAGGCCTACGTGTCACAGAGTAAATCACCTTTTTTTTGTGCCACATACTCACTGAGCTAGCATGTGCAGTCATGCTTTGGGAAATTATTCTATCAGAATCATATAGGTTTGTTTGTAAATGTTATTGAAACATAAGGACATAATAAGCAAAGATCTGGGGCATATGACAAGCTTTGCTTTGATCATGAATTATCATGGAAATTTATGATTATTTTTCATTAGAAGGACCAGTTATAGCAGCATTGTTATAGAGCCATTATATGACTTTAATTTGCAAACAGTATAGTGACTGAAATTTATAATTTACTTGCAAATCTAGTAGGGAACATTGCTTGATAGTCAGTTAGGGTGGATAGGGTGGGGGGCATACTGGGTGCACACGGCCTCTCTTTATATTTTGTCAAAACAACAGAAAATAAAAAAATGGGACTTTTGATTCGGTAAAAGCACCTCCCCTTTACGAAACTCCAAGAATCCCCCCGTAAGTCACCACATACATGTAACATGCAAACTACTCGTGCACAGGAATGGCTTCGCAAAAATTGCTTTTAAGTTATATTGTAGCATGTGAAGATCAATTGGTCAGTTTGGGCAAGTTTGTGATTTGTGCAGAACTTGTCACGCCATCGACTGAATTTGCGTGCAGAAGTGGCACATTAAGAGTTATTTTTGTAATGCATAATTATACTGCTACAGGCTTGTATATTGGCACATTTATATTGTACTTTAGCCCATAGCTTTACTCTTTGCGCGCATATGTTGTATCATACATTGATTTTTTTTTTTTTAAAGAAGGTAGCTGGATTGAATGCATAATCATAAAGTAGCATGAAGGCATTATGTGCACCTATATTGTACAGATTAAATTATTTAATGTAATAGCTAATGTATGACCACATGTATTTTTTTTATTGTTTTTCTGTAATTTTTATTTGATTTGTATAATTTCACATGATAATACATTCATCTTGAATGTATAAACACAATAAACAATAAACAATATTGGTTTTGAAAAAAATGTACACACACACACACACACACAACCATATAGACTATTCATGAGCTCACAAGATTACTGAGCAAGTGGTAAAAGAGATTGCCCAGTTTCAATCACAGAAGCTCAAAATTTTCAAGGCTACATCAATTTATCTTTGGAATGCTTTCCTTTTTTAATTCAGCAAATCTGACCACATCAGTATAAACACAAAATAAGAAATGACACCTGGTGCATTGTTAGGGATTCATGTTGTTTTTGTTGTTGTTGTTGTTGTGTTTTTTTTTTGGGGGGGGGGTATAATTGTGTCAGAAAATATGACCGTAATTCATTCATTAACAAGAATTTTCAAATTTCATGTTGACACTACAAGATAACTTACATAACCTTAAAGGGACAGTATAGTTTTGGGTGATATTGGGCTTCAGATTTCGAAGTTCTTTTGTGAGATGATGAGTAGCATCTTATGAAATATGGAAGAGCATGTGATTTAAGAGGAATGCAAAGATTATCTGATGAAAAATGCATTTTGAAATGGGTCTAGGGCATTTACTCAATGGGCACGATTAAAACAGACCCTTCCCCTGACCCAAACCTAATCCTAATCCTGAACATAATCCCAACCCTAACCAAAACTCTAAATCCCAAAACTACCCCTAACCCTAGTCTTTATTCTAACTTTACCACCAACCAGTGTGTGTGTGTATGGGGGGGGGGGGGGGGGTAACAGGTAATTGCCCTGATACATTTGAAATGGCTGTGATATTCAAACCAAAGGGATCCTAATCAATGGTTGAACCCACCTTCCTTATAGGATTGCTTTATTTTACTTTGTTTTTGGATATATCAGCCATTTCAAAACCAATTTGAATCAAAGAACCTTAGATTTCCTCGTAGAATTGTATGCTCTGTAACATTTCATAAGTGGTTTTGCAGTACTATCATACAAAAAGTTGAAAACTCAATCCTCAATGCTATAGGGTCCACCATCCCTTAAATTACATTTTGGATGCAATTTGGCTTCATGGTGCCTGACCCTACGAAAAATCCAGTCATTTGCATTGAGTTGTCTGAGTATTCATAAATTATGACTTAGCAGCATAGTGATTGCATCTACTCTGAAACATGGCAAGGTTAATGGTTATGGTTAGGATTAGAAATAGAAATTAAGGGTTCGCTAATGAACATAATTATGAGGTACAATCAAATCTGTAGGCTTTTCCTTCGCATGTTACATTTTTTGTTCTGAGAGGAAATAGGTCCAAAAATCCTTAGATATGATCATAAAATGTCCATGCGAGTATACAGTACTTGGGCAGGTGTCTATGATGGGAAGTGCGTGTTGTAGCAAAATCAGTCCATCCTCCTTGTCAGTGGTCAGCAAGTCTGCTCTTGTGTGTATAACAAAAAAAAAAATTATACAATATTCATCATGAGGGAAATATACAGCTCTAAGAACCAATATATTAGGCCTATATTGTCCTGTACCTATATTTGTTGATAGAAAACATGCACACGTTTTAATACACAACTATACAACCACCAACAAATGGGAGTGTCAAGCTGTTCTTCTTATCTGGAAAATGAAAGGTGACATAATCTTAATTTCTTCACTATATTTTGAACAAGATGAAAAATATAGGGCCTAAACTCCAGAAAAAATCATTGTATGCAATGACTTTTAAAGGGGCTGTACAGTAGGCCTACTGGTTGAGGTGGCTGGGATTCATGTTTTTACATTCCTAAGTGAGATAATGAGAAACCTCGTATGAAATATGAAAGCGAGAGCATAAAATTTTGAGAAGAATTCAACTTATAGGCCTACACTGTATTTGATGACAATTGGTTTTTCAAACGGCTGAGATATCCCAAAAGCGATGAAAATGAAAGACTACAGGCCTGGCTTTTATCAGGATCTCTTTGTTTCACCTCGTTTTTGGATATCTCAGCCATTTCAAAAGTGATTTTCATCAATAAACTTTGGATACCCCTTTGAATGGCATGCTCTTTGATAACTCATAGATTGGTTTCTGAATATCTCGCAAAATGTTAAAAGCGAGAATGTATGCAAAATGTTAAAATGTGCCTCGACTAGAACTGTACAAACCCTTTTCAGTAATTATCAATCTGTACTTTTACTGATGTGTATCAGATGACCAGACATCTTTCTCTTCTCAATGGTGATGGAAGTAATCTCCTCATCAACACTTTCTCTTTGAAAAGGAATGATGATCACTCTTTTTCAATATAGGCCTACCATACGAGAATATTTTTAGCAGGTAAACTGGTATAATGAAGCTACGTGGAGCGTACAGACCTACATTCTCTTGATCCTTTTGCATATCTCTGATGGGGTTTATGTTTGATGTATATCCAATGAACAACAAATATTTGCATATGTAATGGCAAAACTGTACCATTCTTTTATATGGGATCTTTGAAACCATCCTGCTCTTGTACCTCGGTACTATATTGGGACCATTGTGAGGGGTATGAAGGTAATCTTCCTCACTGGTTTGGATCACCTAGTTTTTATAGCACTAGGAGGAACCATGTAAAGTATTCCCTTCCACTATGGTGTAAGATTAGACTGACTGGCACACCCCGTCTGTGCATGAGGCTTATGCAAATATTAACAGGGATCGTTAAAATGTGACTGTTGCACTTGGGTTGTTGTTTTTTTTTTTCAAATGTGAAGCTACTTGTGCCTATGAAACAACAACCCTACAGTTTTGGTGATTTATCAACACAACTGTTGCAAGGGCAAAACGAGAAAAAAAAAAAACAGTTGGTCTGAGAACCAGACTACTAACAGCTAAAACGAGCGTGTACCAGAGAGTGGTAGGGAAGTGCAGTGAAAGAATAAGAGATTGCTGTTTCACCATGAAGAATGTTGGCTGGCCTTGACCAGGGATGTGAGTCTCACCTCCCTGCCGTATGCTTGTTGTGCACACATACTCCCAGTTCACTGGAGGGCCAATATACTGGAGGGCTTTTGAAGAAATGCACGTCACAATCACAGTAATACTAGGGAGGTGGTGGACACTAGAATAATGGGTTTATCTCAAGCATGCATGTGCTTGTATTTCTCATCTATACCTTTCCCTACTGTAAGACATCAAAATAATATTCCCAAATAGTAATTTCAAGCAGTATTTGTATGTATATGATGCTGCTTCTAATTTGCTCCTTGAACATAATAAACTGTAATAAGTCAGCTCAGCTCCAGACTAGTATCCTGTACCCCAAAATTGTTTTAAAAAAAAAAAAAAACTTTTATAAGGCAAAGTGCTGAGTTGATGGAACAGATAATCCATGTTATCAAAATAATGGGAGCCCGTATACTATAGAAACAAAGGGCTTTCTTTTGTAAATGTAATTTGTACTCAATAAAGAGCTATTCCCCAAACTATATATTACAATGGGAAATACACAGTAGGCCTATGTGGAAGTACAAGTGAATTACAAAGAATAATATGTTAATATATTTAATATTTTTTTCTATAAAGATTCCTATCCAAATTAACGCCAAGAAATTTGATGGAATCCGTTAGCTCAAGTAATATAGATTCAATTGAAAACTACCATAGTGTGAGCATGAGTGTGGAGCATCCCAAATACCAATCCATACGAAAGGGGGTACACCATTCTCCTGATCCTGGTCTAATTACTACAGACAAGTGTCAGTCTGACCCGATGTGTATGGTGAATCCATTATTCATGATTATATCATGAAGCACCTTGACATTAATGATCTAGAGTATACAGTATGTACATGTATATGGTTTTCATTCCAATTATGTGCATGTTCTCTTCAACAATTGCATGAAGCTCTTGTCAAGAGTCCTTGACAGTGGTGACAGTTCTTCTGAAGACAAAGGCTTTTGATTGTGTCTCCTATAACAGGATTCCTGGCATTAATGAGAGTATGTTGAGCTGGATTGAGGGTTTTCTCTCTCATAGGATGCACATTAAGTGTCGCTGTCCACGGTGGGGCGACAACACCCCGTATCTACAAAATGTCAAATGTTCAGGAGAGCCAAAAAACATGGCGGCCAAAACACTGTGGCGAATGGGAGAGCCTTTCCTTTGACATACCCTGGTGGCTTCATTTTTGGAGTAAGACAGTTAGGATTATTAGACCATCAATCTAAAAAAGTCATTTTCACCAAAATTGCAGATACAAGGTCTTGCCACCCCAATGACGAATTATGCTAGTTCATACATTACAAACATAATGTAATGTAGGCCCTGCATGCATGCATGCAGACATGCCAAGTTTCTCAAGTGCCTGCGATAGAGGAAGAAAAGTGATAATAGGTGGGAGAAGGGTGTTCCCGCTGTTAGGGGACTTTTTTTCTGTTTTGAATTAGAAATTGTGCATGTTGGTAGTACATAGTATGCAATAATTTTTCTTGCATATAATTCCAAGGAGGAGCTCACCTACTACATCCTTGGTAATTCTCATCTACTGTATATGATGTGGAAGATCTTGGTAATTTCTGGCCTAAATTGTGGTCAAAGGTGAATGAGTCTAAAATATGACAAACATACATAGAATGGGCAATTTCTAGTGACATCCTTGATAATCTATTATAAGTACTGAATAGCTGTTATTTGTCAGATATATATATTTTAAAACAGATATTTGTAAGATAAAGCCATGATTGTATATAGGTACCCTTTCAAGCAAATTGAAAAAAAAAGAAAGTTCAAACGAAAAAGTTCTCATTAGCAGGCTTATCACCCAATGTGTATTGCATTGATATGTGTTCTTTGTTTTTTGAGAGCATTATTGCTGGGGTGGTAAGACTTACTTAGTCAGCATGATATGCCAAATGTTTCGAGAGGTTTTTATTTCCACAAATTTCGCAAGTCAGGTGCTATTCGCAAAATAAAAGACACACGAAAATGCTGACTCTGATCCTGATATGGATGTAACGCACATGTATACATTTCTTTATTCAGTACAAAACTCCACCACTATGAATATAACCACTTGCAAAATCGTCGGGAAGTCCCCTTTCATTAAAATTAAGACCTACTAAATAGCCTATATGGTGAATACAGTAGGTCACTGGGGCAAGACTCCAGGGGGTCTGTAAATCACCACATTGTGACACTAATACTTCATAAGTCAATACCACAGAAAAGCTCATTTCAAATTGTACTCTTGACATATTATTTTTTTGGCTCAAGTGAGCTATTGCGATCGCCCTTCGTCCGGTGTCCATCGAGCGTTGTGCGTCGTGCGTCGTGCGTCGTCCGTCGTGCGTAAACTTTTTTACATTTTCATCTTCTTCTTGAAAACCCCAAGACCGATTTCCATCAAACTTGGCAGGTAGCATCCCTAGGGGGTAAGGAACTCAATATCTTAAAATGGGCACCATGCCCCATCCAGGGGGCCCCCAAACCCCCCAAAATTAAGGAATCTGTAAAAAATCTTCTTCTCTAGAACCAGAAGTGATAGAGCTAAGTTAATACTATGAGTTAGTACATTGATGACTGTAGTTTCAAGTTTGTTCATGGCAGAATCAGGGGTGCCCCCCTTGGGACCCAGGGGAGGGGGTGGGGAGGGGTCCTAATGGGGCCTAAATTGTACATTTTCATCTTCTTCTTAAGAACCCCATGACCCATTTTCACCAAACTTGGCAGGTAGCATCCCTAGGGGGTTAGGAACTCAATTTGTTAAAATGGGCACCATGCCCCACCCAGGGGGCCCCCTGGGGGGCCCAACCCCCCCCCCCCCCCCAAAAAAAAAAAAAATGAAGGAATCTTTCAAAATAAATTCTCTAGTATCAGAAGTTATAGAGCTAAGATAATACTATGAGTGAGTACATTAATGACTGTAGTTTCAAGTTTGTTCATAGCAGATCCAGGGGTGCCCCTCTTGGGGGCAGGGGGGGGGGGGGTGGGAAGGTTCAAATAGGGGCCTGAATTGTTCATTTTCATCTTCTTCCTGAAAACCTCTTGATGGCTTTTTGTCAAACTTGGCAGGTAGCATCCCTAGGGGGTCAGGATCTCAATTTATAAAAAATGGGCACCATGCCCCACCCCGAGGGCCCAAGGGGGCCCCAATTCCCCCAAGGAATCTTTAAAAATTTGGGCCCTTATTGTACATTTTCATCTTCTATTTGAGAATGCCTGGTCAAATTTTAGTAGAGCTGTGAATAATTTAGATTAGTGACTACATGAAAGGTGAACTTGCGATACTCAGGTGAGCGCTAGACCCGCGGGTCTCGTTTTTGCCAATATGATTTCGTGATCTTATAGGCCTACATGTATAATAGAAACATAAGCAGATTAACACATTACAAAATTAGCGAAAAGATACTTTTACATCTGACTGACTTCAATATACTGTATCCTTGAATTGACAGTATAGAGTACAGTATGATTCTTTCCTTTTTTAAAAAGTGGATATGAGATTCATAAGACAAACCTGCTTTTACCTGAAAAATAAAATGGACTACATGAGTACATACTTGCCTATGTAGACTTGAATATACAACTTAAGTTTATTGCCAGCCCTCAAGAGAAAGTGAGCTTCTTAACCCATTCCTCCCGCAATTCTCCAAGCACCTTCAATGCACCCTATCACATATGGTACACTGTATTTCAAGCCCTATCACACAAACCATGTTTTTCCGGTTTAGTAGGGTATTGCAAAGAGCTGATAATTTTACTACCCTACATGAATACTTATTAAAGTTGATAGTCCATAGGGAAGTTTCTCAAGTTATTTTGACATTACAGCTGTATTTAATTCCTTATTTCGCTAAATTTGCAGGTTATGACTACAGGACGGTTTCTATTTGCTCAGACCACATGGACAAAAGATGTTTGACATTTACCTGCCTTTACCTTGTAAGGAGGGCTAGCAATATATACACCTGCCTAGGAGGACTTGGCCAACTTTAATATTGACACACCTGAATAGAAAATGATATTCTTTGGCGTTCCTCCTGCTAGTTTTGGGGAGAGTCTACTAAGCTACAAAAGAAGATTCTTTTAGAGCGTTGACAGAGAATCAAGTTGGTGATCCAGCTGATGTAAAGCAGTCAAGGATTACATGTATTCCATTTTCACAAGTAAAAGTGACATTGAACAATGCAAACTTTTGATCAGATGTGAGGTATCAATAGAGTGTGTGCTGATGGTTTCACAAGCTCTTGTTCACACTGGAGAGGCACCTTAATGAGGTCAACAAAAGTGCAAATCTACTGAGCAGAGCCTTGAAAGCTGTCATGTACAAAGTACCTTGTCAGAATGTCCTACAAAAGAAACAATGATCATAGTAATATCATGAAATTTGGGAGCTTGGTGTCACAAACTTAGTAATATTTCCACATGCTTACTTTGATTAAAGGCATATACCTGCCTATGATGACTTGGCTATATAACATTGATCAGCATACATTTTATTTGACAAATTGGTCTGCAAACCTGTACTATCACAGATTGTAAAGTCGTTACTAAACAAATCTTATTTTCATGGCTTTGAAGGGCGTGGCAATTGTCAGAGAGCTGATAACTAATCTACCTCACATGAATACTTCTCAAGTCAATATCACGTATGGACATTTTTGGTGTCATTTTGACATTAGAGCTGAATTTTATTCCTTATTTCCATAGATTTGCAGGTTATGACTAGAGGATGGTTTCTCTTTCCTCAGACCATGTGGACAAAGGACTCATCACATTTACCTACCTTCACCTAGGAGGGCTAGCAGTATTTACACCTGCCTATGAGGACTTGAGTATCCAAATACACCCCTTAACACATTCCTCCCAGTAGTTTTGGAGAGCCTTCAATACTACAATGAGAAGATTCTTTTAGAACATGGACAGAGAACACGCAGGTTGCTGATCCGCCTGTGCAAAAGCTGTCAAGCACTATATGCATTCCCTTTCCACTTTTAACTATAATGGCGAATCAAACGATGCAACCTTTAAACGGGTGCAAAGTATCAATAAAGTGTGTCCTGATTGGCTCACAAACCCGTTTGTTCCACACAAGAGAAACACCTAAGGGGTCAGAAATTCCGGAAAAAAAGAGTTACTAAACAGATCTGAGGTAGTTGTCACGTACCATGTTTGAACACCCTACAAATTAAAGAAACAATAATTTATTGAAATTATGAAATACACAAACTTGGTGTCACAACTTAGTAATATTTACACCTGCTTACGAGGACTAAAGCCATTTACACCTGCCTATGATGACTCGGCTATGTGGAACTTGATCAGCATGGTGTAATGTAATGGAACTAGTTCGCAAGCTAAAATGTCCTATTATATATGTTACACTATATTTCAAGCCCTATCACGCAAACCATGTTTTCACGGTTTTGTAGGGCAATGCAATCGTCAAAGAGCTGATAATTAAACTACCCTACCTGAATACTTATTGAAGTTAATAGCACATAGGGTCATTTCTGGAGTTAATTTCACATTACACCTGAATTTAATTCCTTATTTCATTAAATTTGCAGGATATGACTACAGGATGGTTTCTACTTCCTCATACCACATGGAGAAAAGATGCTTGGCATTTACCTGCCTTCACCTTGTTAGGAGGGCTATCAGTATATACACCTGCCTATGAGGACGTGATCATCCAAAAAAACTTATTAACACACCTGAATGGAAAATGATATTCTTTACCCATTCCTCCTGCTCGTATTTGTTAGAGTCTACAAAGCTACAAAAAGCTGTCACGTACCACGTTTGAACGCCCTACAAATGAAAGAAACAATAATATATCAAAACTATGAAATACATAAACTTGGTGTCACAACTTAGTAATATTTACACCTGGTTACGAGGACTAAAGCCATATAGACCTGCCTATGATGACTTGGCTATATGAACCTGATCAGCATGGTGTAATGTGATGAAACAAGTTGGAAAGCTAAAATGTCCTATTACATATGGTGCACCGTATTTCAAGTCCTATCACACAAACCATCTTTTCCATCCAGACTTGACCATCCACAAAACTTGACACACCTGAATAGAAAATGATATTGTTTACCCATTCCTTCTGCTAGTATTTGGGAGAGTGTATGTACAAAGCTACAAAATCTTGATTTTTTTACAGCGTTGACAGGGAAGTCACAAGTTGGTGAACCAGCTAATGTAAAGCAGTCAAGGATTACATGTATTCCATTTTCACAGGTAAAAGTGACATTAAACAATGCAAACTTTTGATCAGATGTGAGGTATCAACAGAGTGTGTGCTGATGGTTTCACAAGCTCTTGTTCACACAAGAGAGGCACTTTAATGAGGTCAGCAAAGGTGCAACTCTACTGAGCAGAGCCTTGAAAGCTGTCACGTACCTTGTCATAATGCCCTACAAAAGAAACAATGATTATAGTAATATCATGAAATTTGTCAGCTTGGTGTCACAACTTAGTAATATTTCCACATGCTTACGTGGACTAAGGGCATATATACCTGCCTATGAGGACTTGGGTATATTGAAATGATCAGCATATATCTTATTTGACAAATTGGTCTGTAAACCTGTACTATCCCAGATTGTAAAGTCGTTACTATATAAACAAATCATATTTTCATGGCTTTGAAGGGCGTGGCAATTGTCAAAGAGCTGGTAACTAATCTACCTCACATGAATACTTGTCAAGTCAATATCACGTAAGGACATTTTCGGTGTCATTTTGACATTAGAGCTGAATTTTATTCCTTATTTCCATAAATTTGCAGGTTATGACTAGAGAATGGATCTCTTTCCTCAGACCACGTGGACAAAAGACTCATCACATTTACCTGCCTTCACCTAGTTAGGAGGGCTAGCAGTATATACACCTGCCTATGAGGACTTGAGTATCCAAATACACCCGTTAACATATTCCTCCCACTAGGTTTGTAGAGCCTACATTACTACAATGAGAAGATTCTTTTAGCACATGGACAGAGAACAATAAGGTTGCTGATCCACCTGTACAAAAGCTGTCAAGCACTACATGCATCCCCTTTCTACTGTTAACTATTATGGCGAATCAAACGATGCAAACTTTAATCGAGTGCAAGGTATCAAAGTGTGTCCTGATGGGCTCAGAAACCCGTTTGTTCCACACAAGAGAAACACCTAAGGGGACACAAATGCCAAAAAAAAAAAAAAAAAAAAATACTGAGCACTAGATCTGTGATAGCTGTCGCGTATCATGTTTGAACGCCCTACACTATACATATTAAAGAAACAATAATTTATTAAAATTATCAAATACATAAACTTGGTGTCACAACTTAGTAATATTTACACCTGCTTACGAGGACTAAAGCCATTTACACCTGCCTATGATGACTCGGCTATATGGAACTTGATCAGCATGGTGTAATGTAATGGAACAAGTTCGCAAGCTAAAATGTCCTATTACAGTGTATATATGTTACACTATATTTCAAGCCCTATCACACAAACCATGTTTTCGGGGTTTTGTAAAGCAATGCAATCGTCAAAGAGCTGATAATTAAACTACCCTACCTGAATACTTATTGAAGTTAATAGCACATATGGTCATTTCTGGAGTTATTTTCACATTCCACCTGAATTTAATTCCTTATTTCATTAAATTTGCAGGTTATGACTACAGGATGGTTTCTACTTCCTCATACCACATGGAGAAAAGATGCTTGGCATTTACCTGCCTTCACCTTGTTAGGAGGGCTATCAGTATATACACCTGCCTATGAGGACGTGATCATCCAAAAAAAACTTATTAACACACCTGAATGGAAAATGATATTCTTTACCCATTCCTCCTGCTCGTATTTGTTAGAGTCTACAAAGCTACAAAAAGCTGTCACGTACCACGTTTGAACGCCCTACAAATGACAGAAACAATAATATATCAAAACTATGAAATACATAAACTTGGTGTCACAACTTAGTAATATTTACACCTGGTTACGAGGACTAAAGCCATATAGACCTGCCTATGATGACTTGGCTATATGAACCTGATCAGCATGGTGTAATGTGATGAAACAAGTTGGAAAGCTAAAATGTCCTATTACATATGGTGCACCTTATTTCAAGTCCTATCACACAAACCATCTTTTCCATCCAGACTTGACCATCCAAAAAACTTGCCACACCTGAATAGAAAATGATATTGTTTACCCATTCCTTCTGCTAGTATTTGGGAGAGTGTACAAAGCTACAAAATCTTGATTCTTTTACAGCGTTGACAGGGAAGTCACAAGTTGGTGAACCAGCTAATGTAAAGCAGTCAAGGATTACATGTATTCCATTTTCACAGGTAAAAGTGACATTTAATAAACAATGCAAACTTTTGATCAGATGTGAGGTATCAACAGAGTGTGTGCTGATGGTTTCACAAGCTCTTGTTCACACAAGAGAGGCACCTTAATGAGGTCAGCAAAGGTGCAACTCTACTGAGCAGAGCCTTGAAAGCTGTCACGTACCTTGTCATAATGCCCTACAAAAGAAACAATGATTATAGTAATATCATGAAATTTGTCAGCTTGGTGTCACAACTTAGTAATATTTCCACATGCTTACGTGGACTAAGGGCATATATACCTGCCTATGAGGACTTGGGTATATTGAAATAATCAGCATATATCTTATTTGACAAATTGGTCTGTAAACCTGTACTATCACAGATTGTAAAGTCGTTACTATATAAACAAATCATATTTTCATGGCTTTGAAGGGCGTGGCAATTGTCAAAGAGTTGATAACTAATCTACCTCACATGAATACTTGTCAAGTCAATATCACGTAAGGACATTTTCGGTGTCATTTTGACATTAGAGCTGAATTTTATTCCTTATTTCCATAAATTTGCAGGTTATATGACTAGAGAATGGATCTCTTTCCTCAGACCACGTGGACAAAAGACTCATCACATTTACCTGCCTTCACCTAGTTAGGAGGGCTAGCAGTATATACACCTGCCTATGAGGACTTGAGTATCCAAATACACCCGTTAACATATTCCTCCCACTAGGTTTGTAGAGCCTACATTACTACAATGAGAAGATTCTTTTAGCACATGGACAAAGAACAATAAGGTTGCTGATCCACCTGTACAAAAGCTGTCAAGCACTACATGCATCCCCTTTCTACTGTTAACTATTATGGCGAATCAAACGATGCAAACTTTAATCGAGTGCAAGGTATCAAAGTGTGTCCTGATGGGCTCAGAAACCCGTCTGTTCCACACAAGAGAAACACCTAAGGGGACACAAATGCCAAAAAAAAAAAAAAAAAAATACTGAGCACTAGATCTGTGATAGCTGTCGCGTACCATGTTTGAACGCCCTACACTATACATATTAAAGAAACAATAATTTATTAAAATTATCAAATACATAAACTTGGTGTCACAACTTATTAATATTTACACCTGCTTACGAGGACTATAGCCATTTACACCTGCCTATGATGACTCGGCTATATGAACTTGATCAGCATGGTGTAATGTAATGGAACAAGTTCGCAAGTTAAAATGTCCTATTATATATGTTACACTATATTTCAAGCCCTATCACGCAAACCATGTTTTCACGGTTTTGTAAAGCAATGCAATCGTCAAAGAGCTGATAATTAAACTACCCTACCTGAATACTTATTGAAGTTAATAGCACATAGGGTCATTTCTGGAGTTATTTTCACATTACACCTGAATTTAATTCCTTATTTCATTAAATTTGCAGGTTATGACTACAGGATGGTTTCTACTTCCTCATACCACATGGAGAAAAGATGCTTGGCATTTACCTGCCTTTACCTTGTTAGGAGGGCTATCAGTATATACACCTGCCTATGAGGACGTGATCATCCAAAAAACTTATTAACACACCTGAATGGAAAATGATATTCTTTACCCATTCCTCCTGCTCGTATTTGTTAGAGTCTACAAAGCTACAAAAAGCTGTCACGTACCACGTTTGAACGCCCTACAAATGACAGAAACAATAATATATCAAAACTATGAAATACATAAACTTGGTGTCACAACTTAGTAATATTTACACCTGGTTACGAGGACTGAAGCCATATAGACCTGCCTATGATGACTTGGCTATATGAACCTGATCAGCATGGTGTAATGTGATGAAACAAGTTGGAAAGCTAAAATGTCCTATTACATATGGTGCACCTTATTTCAAGTCCTATCACACAAACCATCTTTTCCATCCAGACTTGACCATCCACAAAAACTTGACACACCTGAATAGAAAATGATATTGTTTACCCATTCCTTCTGCTAGTATTTGGGAGAGTGTACAAAGCTACAAAATCTTGATTCTTTTACAGCGTTGACAGGGAAGTCACAAGTTGGTGAACCAGCTAATGTAAAGCAGTCAAGGATTACATGTATTCCATTTTCACAGGTAAAAGTGACATTAAACAATGCAAACTTTTGATCAGATGTGAGGTATCAACAGAGTGTGTGCTGATGGTTTCACAAGCTCTTGCTCACACAAATAAGGCACCTTAATGAGGTCAGCAAAGGTGCAACTCTACTGAGCAGAGCTTTGAAAGCTGTCACGTACCTTGTCATAATGCCCTACAAAAGAAACAATGATTATAGTAATATCATGAAATTTGTCAGCTTGGTGTCACAACTTAGTAATATTTCCACATGCTTACGTGGACTAAGGGCATATATACCTGCCTATGAGGACTTGGGTATATTGAAATGATCAGCATATATCTTATTTGACAAATTGGTCTGTAAACCTGTACTATCACTGATTGTAAAGTCGTTACTATATAAACAAATCATATTTTCATGGCTTTGAAGGGCGTGGCAATTGTAAAAGAGTTGATAACTAATCTACCTCACATGAATACTTGTCAAGTCAATATCACGTAAGGACATTTTCGGTGTCATTTTATACCTTATTTCCATAAATTTGCAGGTTATGACTAGAGAATGGAACTCTTTCCTCAGACCATGTGGACAAAAGACTCATCACATGTACCTGCCTTCACCTAGTTAGGAGGGCTAGCAGTATATACACCTGCCTATGAGGACTTGAGTATCCAAATACACCCGTTAACATATTCCTCCCACTAGGTTTGTAGAGCCTACATTACTACAATGAGAAGATTCTTTTAGCACATGGACAGAGAACAATAAGATTGCTGATCCACCTGTACAAAAGCTGTCAAGCACTACATGCATCCCCTTTCTACTGTTAACTATTATGGCGAATCAAACGATGCAAACTTTAATCGAGCTAGTGCAAGGTATCAAAGTGTGTCCTGATGGGCTCAGAAACCCGTTTGTTCCACACAAGAGAAACACCTAAGGGGACACAAATGCCAAAAAAAAAAAAATACTGAGCACTAGATCTGTAATAGCTGTCGCGTACCATGTTTGAACGCCCTACACTATACATATTAAAGAAACAATAATTTATTAAAATTATCAAATACATAAACTTGGTGTCACAACTTATTAATATTTACACCTGCTTACGAGGACTATAGCCATTTACACCTGCCTTTGATGACTCGGCTATATGAACTTGATCAGCATGGTGTAATGTAATGGAACAAGTTCGGAAGCTAAAATGTCCTATTATATATGTTACACTATATTTCAAGCCCTAGCTATCACGCAAACCATGTTTTCACGGTTTTGTAGGGCAATGCAATCGTCAAAGAGCTGATAATTAAACTACCCTACCTGAATACTTATTGAAGTTAATAGCACATAGGGTCATTTCTGGAGTTATTTTCACATTACACCTGAATTTAATTCCTTATTTCATTAAATTTGCAGGTTATGACTACAGGATGGTTTCTACTTCCTCATACCACATGGAGAAAAGATGCTTGGCATTTACCTGCCTTCACCTTGTTAGGAGGGCTATCAGTATATACACCTGCCTATGAGGACGTGATCATCCAAAAAAACTTAATTATTAACACACCTGAATGGAAAATGATATTCTTTACCCATTCCTCCTGCTCGAATTTGTTAGAGTCTACAAAGCTACAAAAAGCTGTCACGTACCACGTTTGAACGCCCTACAAATGAAAGAAACAATAATATATCAAAACTATGAAATACATAAACTTAGTGTCACAACTTAGTAATATTTACACCTGGTTACGAGGACTAAAGCCATATAGACCTGCCTATGATGACTTGGCTATATGAACCTGATCAGCATGGTGTAATGTGATGAAACAAGTTGGAAAGCTAAAATGTCCTATTACATATGGTGCACCTTATTTCAAGTCCTATCACACAAACCATCTTTTCCATCCAGACTTGACCAACCAAAAAAACTTGACACACCTGAATAGAAAATGATATTGTTCACCCATTCCTTCTGCTAGTATTTGGGAGAGTGTACAAAGCTACAAAATCTTGATTCTTTGACAGCGTTGACAGGGAAGTCACAAGTTGGTGAACCAGCTAATGTAAAGCAGTCAAGGATTACATGTATTCCATTTTCACAGGTAAAAGTGACATTAAACAATGCAAACTTTTGATCACATGTGAGGTATCAACAGAGTGTGTGCTGATGGTTTCACAAGCTCTTGTTCACACAAGAGAGGCACCTTAATGAGGTCAGCAAAGATGCAACTCTACTGAGCAGAGCCTTGAAAGCTGTCACGTACCTTGTCATAATGCCCTACAAAAGAAACAATGATTATAGTAATATCATGAAATTTGTCAGCTTGGTGTCACAACTTAGTAATATTTCCACATGCTTACGTGGACTAAGGGCATATGTACCTGCCTATGAGGACTTGGGTATATTGAAATGATCAGCATATATCTTATTTGACAAATTGGTCTGTAAACCTGTACTATCACAGATTGTAAAGTCGTTACTATATAAACAAATCATATTTTCATGGCTTTGAAGGGCGTGGCAATTGTCAAAGAGTTGATAACTAATCTACCTCACATGAATACTTGTCAAGTCAATATCACGTAAGGACATTTTCGGTGTCATTTTGACATTAGAGCTGAATTTTATTCCTTATTTCCATAAATTTGCAGGTTATGACTAGAGAATGGAACTCTTTCCTCAGACCATGTAGACAAAAGACTCATCACATTTTCCTGCCTTCACCTAGTTAGGAGGGCTAGCAGTATATACACCTGCCTATGAGGACTTGAGTATCCAAATACACCCGTTAACATATTCCTCCCACTAGGTTTGTAGAGCCTACATTACTACAATAAGAAGATTCTTTTAGCACATGGACAAAGAACAATAAGGTTGCTGATCCACCTGTACAAAAGCTGTCAAGCACTACATGCATCCCCTTTCTACTGTTAACTATTATGGCGAATCAAACGATGCAAACTTTAATCGAGCTAGTGCAAGGTATCAAAGTGTGTCCTGATGGGCTCAGAAACCCGTTTGTTCCACACAAGAGAAACACCTAAGGGGACACAAATGCCCCCCCAAAAAAAAAATACTGAGCACTAGATCTGTGATAGCTGTCGCGTACCATGTTTGAACGCCCTACACTATACATATTAAAGAAACAATAATTTATTAAAATTATCAAATACATAAACTTGGTGTCACAACTTATTAATATTTACACCTGCTTACGAGGACTATAGCCATTTACACCTGCCTTTGATGACTCGGCTATATGAACTTGATCAGCATGGTGTAATGTAATGGAACAAGTTCGCAAGCTAAAATGTCCTATTATATATGTTACACTATATTTCAAGCCCTAGCTATCACGCAAACCATGTTTTCACGGTTTTGTAGGGCAATGCAATCGTCAAAGAGGTGATAATTAAACTACCCTACCTGAATACTTATTGAAGTTAATAGCACATAGGGTCATTTCTGGAGTTATTTTCACATTACACCTGAATTTAATTCCTTATTTCATTAAATTTGCAGGTTATGACTACAGGATGGTTTCTACTTCCTCATACCATATGGAGAAAAGATGATTGGCCTTTACCTGCCTTCACCTTGTTAGGAGGGCTATCAGTATATACACCTGCCTATGAGGACGTGACCATCCAAAAAAACTTATTAACACACCTGAATGGAAAATGATATTCTTTACCCATTCCTCCTGCTCGTATTTGTTAGAGTCTATAAAGCTACAAAAAGCTGTCACGTACCACGTTTGAACGCCCTACAAATGAAAGAAACAATAATATATCAAAACTATGAAATACATAAGCTTGGTGTCACAACTTAGTAATATTTACACCTGGTTACGAGGACTAAAGCCATATACACCTGCCTATGATGACTTGGCTATATGAACCTGATCAGCATGGTGGAATGTGATGAAACAAGTTGGAAAGCTAAAATGTCCTATTACATATGGTGCACCTTATTTCAAGTCCTATCACACAATCCATCTTTTCCATCCAGACTTGACCATCCAAAAAAACTTGACACACCTGAATAGAAAATGATATTGTTTACCCATTCCTTCTGCTAGTATTTGGGAGAGTCTACAAATCTACAAAATCTTGATTCTTTTACAGCGTTGACAGGGAAGTCACAAGTTGGTGAACCATGCAGCTAATGTAAAGCAGTCAAGGATTACATGTATTCCATTTTCACAGGTAAAAGTGACATTAAACAATGCAAACTTTTGATCAGATGTGAGGTATCAACAGAGTGTGTGCTGATGGTTTCACAAGCTCTTGCTCACACAAATAAGGCACCTTAATGAGGTCAGCAAAGGTGCAACTCTACTGAGCAGAGCCTTGAAAGCTGTCACGTACCTTGTCAAAATGCCCTACAAAAGAAACAATGATTACAGTAATATCATGAAATTTGTCAGCTTGGTGTCACAACTTAGTAATATTTCCACATGCTTACGTGGACTAAGGGCATATATACCTGCCTATGAGGACTTGGGTATATTGAAACGATCACCATATATCTTATTTGACAAATTGGTCTGTAAACCTGTGCTATCACAGATTGTAAAGTTGTTACTAAACAAATCATATTTTCATGGCTTTGAAGGGCGTGGCAATTGTTAAAGAGCTGATAACTAATCTACCTCACATGAATACTTGTCAAGTCAATATCACGTAAGGACATTTTCGGTGTCATTTTGACATTAGAGCTGCATTTTATTCCTTATTTCCATAAATTTGCAGGTTATGACTAGAGAATGGATCTCTTTCCTCAGACCACGTGGACAAAAGACTCATGACATTTACCTGCCTTCACCTAGTTAGGAGGGCTAGCAGTATATACACCTGCCTATGAGGACTTGAGTATTCAAAAAACTTATTAACACACCTGAATGGAAAATGATATTCTTTACCCATTTCTCCTGCTCGTATTTGTTAGAGTCTACAAAGCTACAAAAAGCTGTCACGTACCATGTTTGAACTCGGCCCTACAAATGAAAGAAACAATAATATATCAAAACTATGAAATACATAAACTTGGTGTCAAAACTTAGTAATATTTAAACCTGGTTACGAGGACTAAAGCCATATACACCTGCCTATGATGACTTGGCTATATGAACCTGATCAGCATGGTGTAATGTGATGAAACAAGTTGGAAAGCTAAAATGTCCTATTACATATGGTGCACCTTATTTCAAGTCCTATCACACAATCCATCTTTTCCATCCAGACTTGACCATCCAAAAAAACTTGACACACCTGAATAGAAAATGATATTGTTTACCCATTCCTTCTGCTAGTATTTGGGAGAGTCTACAAATCTACAAAATCTTGATTCTTTTACAGCGTTGACAGGGAAGTCACAAGTTGGTGAACCATGCAGCTAATGTAAAGCAGTCAAGGATTACATGTATTCCATTTTCACAGGTAAAAGTGACATTAAACAATGCAAACTTTTGATCAGATGTGAGGTATCAACAGAGTGTGCGCTGATGGTTTCACAAGCTCTTGTTCACACAAGAGAGGCACCTTACTGAGGTCAGCAAAGGTGCAACTCTACTGAGCAGAGCCTTGAAAGCTGTCGCGTACCTTGTCATAATGCCCTACAAAAGAAACAATGATTATAGTAATATCATGAAATTTGTCAGCTTGGTGTCACAACTTAGTAATATTTCCACATGATTACGTGGACTAAGGGCATATATACCTGCCTATGAGGACTTGGGTATATTGAAACGATCACCATATATCTTATTTGACAAATTGGTCTGTAAACCTGTACTATCACAGATTGTAAAGTCGTTACTAAACAAATCATATTTTCATGGCTTTGAAGGGCGTGGCAATTGTCAAAGAGCTGATAACTAATCTACCTCACATGAATACTTGTCAAGTCAATATCACGCAAGGACACTTTCGGTGTCATTTTGACATTAGAGCTGAATTTTATTCCTTCTTTCCATAAATTTGCAGGTTATGACTAGAGAATGGATCTCTTTCCTCAGACCACGTGGACAAAAGACTCATGACATTTACCTGCCTTCACCTAGTTAGGAGGGCTAGCAGTATATACACCTGCCTATGAGGACTTGAGTATTCAAAAAACTTATTAACACACCTGAATGGAAAATGATATTCTTTACCCATTTCTCCTGCTCGTATTTGTTAGAGTCTACAAAGCTACAAAAAGCTGTCACGTACCATGTTTGAACTCGGCCCTACAAATGAAAGAAACAATAATATATCAAAACTATGAAATACATAAACTTGGTGTCAAAACTTAGTAATATTTAAACCTGGTTACGAGGACTAAAGCCATATACACCTGCCTATGATGACTTGGCTATATGAACCTGATCACCATGGTGTAATGTGATGAGACAAGTTGGAAAGCTAAAATGTCCTATTACATATGGTGCACTATATTTCAAGTCGTATCACACAAACCATCTTTTCCATCCAGACTTGACCATCCAAAAAACTTGCCACACCTGAATAGAAAATGATATTGTTTACCCATTCCTTCTGCTAGTATTTGGGAGAGTCTACAAAGCTACAAAATCTTGATTCTTTTACAGCGTTGACAGGGAAGTCACAAGTTGGTGAACCAGCTAATGTAAAGCAGTCAAGGATTACATGTATTCCATTTTCACAGGTAAAAGTGACAGTAAACAATGCAAACTTTTGATCAGATGTGAGGTATCAACAGAGTGTGTGCTGATGGTTTCACAAGCTCTTGTTCACACAAGAGAGGCACCTTAATGAGGTCAGCAAAGGTGCAACTCTACTGAGCAGAGCCTTGAAAGCTGTCACGTACCTTGTCATAATGCCCTACAAAAGAAACAATGATTATAGTAATATCATGAAATTTGTCAGCTTGGTGTCACAACTTAGTAATATTTCCACATGCTTACGTGGACTAAGGGCATATGTACCTGCCTATGAGGACTTGGGTATATTGAAATGATCAGCATATATCTTATTTGACAAATTGGTCTGTAAACCTGTACTATCACAGATTGTAAAGTCGTTACTATATAAACAAATCATATTTTCATGGCTTTGAAGGGCGTGGCAATTGTCAAAGAGTTGATAACTAATCTACCTCACATGAATACTTGTCAAGTCAATATCACCTAAGGACATTTTCGGTGTCATTTTGACATTAGAGCTGAATTTTATTCCTTATTTCCATAAATTTGCAGGTTATGACTAGAGAATGGAACTCTTTCCTCAGACCATGTAGACAAAAGACTCATCACATTTTCCTGCCTTCACCTAGTTAGGAGGGCTAGCAGTATATACACCTGCCTATGAGGACTTGAGTATCCAAATACACCCGTTAACATATTCCTCCCACTAGGATTGTAGAGCCTACATTACTACAATGAGAAGATTCTTTTAGCACATGGACAGAGAACAATAAGATTGCTGATCCACCTGTGCAAAAGCTGTCAAGCACTACATGCATCCCCTTTCTACTGTTAACTATTATGGCGAATCAAACGATGCAAACTTTAATCGAGCTAGTGCAAGGTATCAAAGTGTGTCCTGATGTGCTCCGCAGAAACCCGTTTGTTCCACACAAGAGAAACACCTAAGGGGACACAAATGCCAAAAAAAAAAAATACTGAGCACTAGATCTGTGATAGCTGTCGCGTACCATGTTTGAACGCCCTACACTATACATATTAAAGAAACAATAATTTATTAAAATTATCAAATACATAAACTTGGTGTCACAACTTATTAATATTTACACCTGCTTACGAGGACTATAGCCATTTACACCTGCCTTTGATGACTCGGCTATATGAACTTGATCAGCATGGTGTAATGTAATGGAACAAGTTCGCAAGCTAAAATGTCCTATTATATATGTTACACTATATTTCAAGCCCTAGCTATCACGCAAACCATGTTTTCACGGTTTTGTAGGGCAATGCAATCGTCAAAGAGGTGATAATTAAACTACCCTACCTGAATACTTATTGAAGTTAATAGCACATAGGGTCATTTCTGGAGTTATTTTCACATTACACCTGAATTTAATTCCTTATTTCATTAAATTTGCAGGTTATGACTACAGGATGGTTTCTACTTCCTCATACCACATGGAAAAAAGATGCTTGGCATTTACCTGCCTTCACCTTGTTAGGAGGGCTATCAGTATATACACCTGCCTATGAGGACGTGACCATCCAAAAAAACTTATTAACACACCTGAATGGAAAATGATATTCTTTACCCATTCCTCCTGCTCGTATTTGTTAGAGTCTATAAAGCTACAAAAAGCTGTCACGTACCACGTTTGAACGCCCTACAAATGAAAGAAACAATAATATATCAAAACTATGAAATACATAAACTTGGTGTCACAACTTAGTAATATTTACACCTGGTTACGAGGACTAAAGCCATATACACCTGCCTATGATGACTTGGCTATATGAACCTGATCAGCATGGTGTCATGTGATGAAACAAGTTGGAAAGCTAAAATGTCCTATTACATATGGTGCACCTTATTTCAAGTCTTATCACACAGTCCATCTTTTCCATCCAGACTTGACCATCCAAAAAAACTTGACACACCTGAATAGAAAATGATATTGTTTACCCATTCCTTCTGCTAGTATTTGGGAGAGTCTACAAATCTACAAAATCTTGATTCTTTTACAGCGTTGACAGGGAAGTCACAAGTTGGTGAACCATGCAGCTAATGTAAAGCAGTCAAGGATTACATGTATTCCATTTTCACAAGTAAAAGTGACATTAAACAATGCAAACTTTTGATCAGATGTGAGGTATCAACAGAGTGTGTGCTGATGGTTTCACAAGCTCTTGCTCACACAAATAAGGCACCTTAATGAGGTCAGCAAAGGTGCAACTCTACTGAGCAGAGCCTTGAAAGCTGTCACGTACTTTGTCAAAATGCCCTACAAAAGAAACAATGATTACAGTAATATCATGAAATTTGTCAGCTTGGTGTCACAACTTAGTAATATTTCCACATGATTACGTGGACTAAGGGCATATATACCTGCCTATGAGGACTTGGGTATATTGAAACGATCACCATATATCATATTTGACAAATTGGTCTGTAAACCTGTGCTATCACAGATTGTAAAGTCGTTACTAAACAAATCATATTTTCATGGCTTTGAAGGGCGTGGCAATTGTCAAAGAGCTGATAACTAATCTACCTCACATGAATACTTGTCAAGTCAATATCACGTAAGGACATTTTCGGTGTCATTTTGACATTAGAGCTGAATTTTATTCCTTATTTCCATAAATTTGCAGGTTATGACTAGAGAATGGATCTCTTTCCTCAGACCACGTGGACAAAAGACTCATGACATTTACCTGCCTTCACCTAGTTAAGAGGGCTAGCAGTATACACCTGCCTATGAGGACTTGAGTATTCAAAAAACTTATTAACACACCTGAATGGAAAATGATATTCTTTACCCATTCCTCCTGCTCGTATTTGTTAGAGTCTACAAAGCTACAAAAAGCTGTCACGTACCATGTTTGAACGCCCTACAAATGAAAGAAACAATAATATATCAAAAATATGAAATACATAAATTTGGTGTCAAAACTTAGTAATATTTAAACCTGGTTACGAGGACTAAAGCCATATACACCTGCCTATGATGACTTGGCTATATGAACCTGATCAGCATGGTGTAATGTGATGAAACAAGTTGGAAAGCTAAAATGTCCTATTACATATGGTGCACCTTATTTCAAGTCCTATCACACAATCCATCTTTTCCATCCAGACTTGACCATCCAAAAAAACTTGACACACCTGAATAGAAAATGATATTGTTTACCCATTCCTTCTGCTAGTATTTGGGAGAGTCTACAAATCTACAAAATCTTGATTCTTTTACAGCGTTGACAGGGAAGTCACAAGTTGGTGAACCATGCAGCTAATGTAAAGCAGTCAAGGATTACATGTATTCCATTTTCACAGGTAAAAGTGACATTAAACAATGCAAACTTTTGATCAGATGTGAGGTATCAACAGAGTGTGTGCTGATGGTTTCACAAGCTCTTGTTCACACAAATAAGGCACCTTAATGAGGTCAGCAAAGGTGCAACTCTACTGAGCAGAGCCTTGAAAGCTGTCACGTACTTTGTCAAAATGCCCTACAAAAGAAACAATGATTACAGTAATATCATGAAATTTGTCAGCTTGGTGTCACAACTTAGTAATATTTCCACATGATTACGTGGACTAAGGGCATATATACCTGCCTATGAGGACTTGGGTATATTGAAACGATCACCATATATCATATTTGACAAATTGGTCTGTAAACCTGTGCTATCACATATTGTAAAGTCGTTACTAAACAAATCATATTTTCATGGCTTTGAAGGGCGTGGCAATTGTCAAAGAGCTGATAACTAATCTACCTCACATGAATACTTGTCAAGTCAATATCACGTAAGGACATTTTCGGTGTCATTTTGACATTAGAGCTGAATTTTATTCCTTATTTCCATAAATTTGCAGGTTATGACTAGAGAATGGATCTCTTTCCTCAGACCACGTGGACAAAAGACTCATGACAGTTACCTGCCTTCACCTAGTTAAGAGGGCTAGCAGTATACACCTGCCTATGAGGACTTGAGTATTCAAAAAACTTATTAACACACCTGAATGGAAAATGATATTCTTTACCCATTCCTCCTGCTCGTATTTGTTAGAGTCTACAAAGCTACAAAAAGCTGTCACGTACCATGTTTGAACGCCCTACAAATGAAAGAAACAATAATATATCAAAAATATGAAATACATAAATTTGGTGTCAAAACTTAGTAATATTTAAACCTGGTTACGAGGACTAAAGCCATATACACCTGCCTATGATGACTTGGCTATATGAACCTGATCAGCATGGTGTAATGTGATGAAACAAGTTGGAAAGCTAAAATGTCCTATTACATATGGTGCACCTTATTTCAAGTCCTATCACACAATCCATCTTTTCCATCCAGACTTGACCATCCAAAAAAACTTGACACACCTGAATAGAAAATGATATTGTTTACCCATTCCTTCTGCTAGTATTTGGGAGAGTCTACAAATCTACAAAATCTTGATTCTTTTACAGCGTTGACAGGGAAGTCACAAGTTGGTGAACCATGCAGCTAATGTAAAGCAGTCAAGGATTACATGTATTCCATTTTCACAGGTAAAAGTGACATTAAACGATGCAAACTTTTGATCAGATGTGAGGTATCAACAGAGTGTGCGCTGATGGTTTCACAAGCTCTTGTTCACACAAGAGAGGCACCTTAATGAGGTCAGCAAAGGTGCAACTCTACTGAGGAGAGCCTTGAAAGCTGTCACGTACCTTGTCATAATGCCCTACAAAAGAAACAATGATTATAGTAATATCATGAAATTTGTCAGCTTGGTGTCACAACTTAGTAATATTTCCACATGATTACGTGGACTAAGGGCATATATACCTGCCTATGAGGACTTGGGTATATTGAAACGATCACCATATATCTTATTTGACAAATTGGTCTGTAAACCTGTACTATCACAGATTGTAAAGTCGTTACTAAACAAATCATATTTTCATGGCTTTGAAGGGCGTGGCAATTGTCAAAGAGCTGATAACTAATCTACCTCACATGAATACTTGTCAAGTCAATATCACGTAAGGACATTTTCGGTATCATTAGGTGATCCGAGTATCCTCTCGGATCACCTATTGTATCTGTACGGATTCTTTCTTCTTCTTTAGGTGATCCGAGTATCCTCTCGGATCACCTTCTGTATCTGTACGGAATCTTTCTTTCTTTGTTTCTGGACAAAATTTGTGCAGAGGTTAGCTCAGAAAGTGCATTGCCTTTCAATGTCAAACTTATACCATATATGTATCGTCTCCCAAAGACGGCAATCGAACTAAAATCATGGTGATCAGTCGACCGTGACGTCACTATGACGTCATTATATGAAAACACATTCTCAATCATATCTCATTAATGGAATGGAGTTTTTCAATGAAATTTCCGTCATAAATATTTCAGGTCAAGCGCATTCTACTCATATTCTCAAAATTCATCTATACCTTAAAACGTGCGCGTACGCGCGCGTTGAAATATTTGTATGCTCAAATCGAGCTCAAAATTTTTTTGCACACGTTTCAGACCATTTAGAGCATTTTTTGAAAAATTGAAAAAATTGGACGGACGCGTACGCGCGCGCTCATATACGCACGCACAGCTCATATGCAATATAAATTTCCCGTTTTTTCACACTTATCGGCTGCCTGAAATGTCAAAGAATATTTCTACCAAGTTTCAAGTCGATCCGACTCAATATGACGTCATACGGGCCCGTCAAAGTTGAAATTCCGCGCGCGCGTCAATGACGATATACAGTGCAACTATGCCAAAAAACTGCCAATTTTAAATCCGATTTTACTCGTCAGGATGGACGGTGACCCCCCATTTTCTGTACATATTTTGAAAGCTGATGAGTTGTACATGTCATTTCATGGGGTGGCAATGCTGACAAAATGATTAAAAGATATCAAATTTCTTAATAAAGTAAAAAAAGTAAATTTTCAAAATGACGTCATCAAATTTCAAGTTCATTCGAGCGTATTTCACTAATCCTTTGTCAATTTTCACCAAGATTTCAGTATGTTGTAGCTTATTAAATGCTCTTTCATTAACGTAATAACGGTATTTTGATTAGATGACGGCATCACCTCGTAAAAATGGATTGAATGTAATCTTGTCAAATTTGACCAGTTTACGTGTTAACTCTATGGGAGTGCAGTTTTTCTGGAAATGAAAATTGACATGACTATCTTTATCGAGCACTAGCTCACTTATGCTTCGGTGAATTTCTCCCAGATTTTAATATGTTGTAGCTGAGACTTTGCGCTATCGCAAGTGTGCCCTTCGTTTTTTCATACGATGTCTGCATCACGTCAAAACACTTGGTTGAAATTAAAGCTTATCTTCGATGTATTGAAATATTTCTTTCTTTCTGCAACTTTCTTTGCAATAACTCAAGAAAAACGGCCTCTATCACTTTCATATATTGCACATGTTTAGTTCATGTGACGTGAATTATTTCATAAAATAACAACTACTTGATCGGACACCATCTTGGGTATGTAAATTAGGGTCAAAGGTCATAAGTGTTTCACCCTGTATCTTAGTGAATACATGTCCTATCTTTCCCATATTTTGCACACGCAAAGACCATGTTACAATGATCATTTCACAAAATAACTACTTTTTACTCAGATGCCATCTTGTCTGTGCAAATTGAGGTCAAAGGTCATATGTACTTCTTTTTGTATCTTCGTTATGACGTGTTATCTCTATGGGAGGGAATTTTTCTAAATGTGAAAATTGACATGATTGTCTTTATCGAGCACTAGCTCACTTACCCTTTCGTGAATTTCTCCCAGATTTTAATATGTTGTAGCTGAGACTTTGCGCTATCGTTTCGTTTACCTTCGTTTTTTCATGCGATGTCGGGATTACGATAAAAAAAAACTTCGTTGAAATTAAAGCTTATCTTCTATGTATTGAGATATTTCTTTCTTTCTGCAACTTTCTTTGCAATAACTCAAGAAAAACACGCCCTATCACCCCCATATTTTGCACATGTTTAGTTCATGTCTCGTACATTATTTCATAAAATAACAACTACTAGATCGGACAACATCTTGGGTATGTAAATTAGGGTCAAAGGTCATAAATGTTTCATCGTGTATCTTACTGAATACCTGTCCTATCTTTCCCATACTTTTCACACGTATAGACGATGTAGCGAGAATCATTTCACAAAATAACCACTATTTCATCAGATGCAATCTTGGGAGTGCAAAGGTGGGTCAAAGGTCATATGTACTTGTTGCTGTTTCTTCGTTATAGTGTATACAGAATTTGGTACCTAACATGGCAGATATGACTCCCTTTGCTAAATGAGAATGCAAACATCACACGGCCAATGTCTCTAAACACAGATGAAACTTTTATGGTCATGCCTATTGCGATCAGGACTCGAATCATTGATAAAAAAAAATCGGATCACCTTAATTTGTCAGTGATGACAAATTACAATCTCTAGTCTTCTTCTTCTTTCTTTATTTCTCCCCAAAAGTTGTGCAGAGGTTAGCTCAGAAAGTGCTATGTCTATCAAGTTCAAACTTATACCATGTATGTATCGTGTCCCAAAGACGGCAATCGAACTAAAATCAAAGTGATCAGTCGACCGTGACGTCACTATGACGTCATTATATGAAAACACATTCTCAATCATATCTCATTAATGGAATGGAGTTTTTCAATGAAATTTACGTCACATATATTTCAAGTTATGCGCATTTTACTCATATTCTCAAAAATTACATTTTCTCTTGATACGTGCGCGTACGCGCGCGTTGAAATATTTGTATGCTCAAATCGAGCTCAAATTTTTTTTGCACACGTTTCAGACCATTTGGAGCATTTTTTGAAAAATTGAAAAAATCGGACGGACGCGTACGCGCGCGCACATATACGCACGCACAGCTCATATGCAATAGAAATTTTCAGTTTTTTCACACGGATCGGATGTCCAAAATGTCAAGGAATATTTCTCTAAAGTTTCAAGTCGATCCGACTCAATATGACGTCATACGGGCCCGTCAAATTCAAAATTCCGCGCGTGCGTCAATGGGGATACACAGTGCAACTATGCCAAAAAATCGCCAATTTTAAATCGGATTTTACTCGTCAGGATGGACGGTGACCCCCAATTTTCTTGATATATTCTAAAAGCTGATGAGTTGTACATGTCATTTCATGGGTTGGCGATACTGAAAAAATGATTAAAAGATATCAAATTTCTTAATAAAGTAAACAAAGTAAATTTTCAAAATGACGTCATCAAATTTCAAATTCACTCGAGCGTATCTCACTTAAATTTCGCCAATTTTCACCCAGATTTCAGTATGTTGTAGCTTATGAAATGTTCTTTCATTAATGGAAAAACAATATTTTGATTGGATAGCGTCATCACCTCGTAAAAATGGATTGAAAGTATCCTTGTAAAATTTGACCAGTTTACGTGTTATCTCTATGGGAGAGCAGTTTTTCTGGCAGTGAAAATTGACATGACTATCTTTTTCGAGCACTAGCTCACTTATGCTTCGGTGAATTTTTGCCAGATTTTAGTATGTTGTAGCTGAGACTTTGGGCTATCGTAATGTGCCCTCCATTTTTTCATACGACGTCGGCATCACGTCGAAAAACTTGGTTGAAAATTGCATGTGGTTTCGATGCAGCGTCATTTTGCTTAATACACAGGGCCTATGGAGCATGAAATATGTCATTGCATAGCGCATCCGACTCGTAATCCTAAGGTCCCTGGTTCGATGCTCACCCCTGCCAGTTGTTTTTAAATTTTTTTAAACACTATTTTTTCTTCTTTTTCTTTAGTTAGTCTTAATCTCCTTTCCTAACTTTATCTTTTTCTGATTTTTTTCATGCTTCTCCTTCAAATTTCTATAAAAATAACACATTTTTTCTTTGTTTTTCTTTCTTTCTACTACTTTCTGTGCAATAGATGAACAACAACAATGGCTATTAATCCCATATTTTGCACATGTTTTGTTCATGTCACGTACATTATTTCATAAAATAACAATTACTTGATCGGACACCATCTTGGGTATGTAAATTAGGGTCAAAGGTCATAAATGTTTCATCCTGTATCTTGGTGAATACATGTCCTATCTCTCCCATATTTTGCACACGCAAAGACCATGTTACAAGAATCATTTCACAAAATAACCACTTTTTGCTCAGATGCCATCATGTCTGTGCAAAGTGCGGTCAAAGGTCATATATTCTTCTTTCTGTATCTTCATTATGACGTGTTATCTCTATGGGAGTGCAGTTTTTCTGCAAATGAAATTCGACATGACTATCTTTTTCGAGCAATAGCTCACTTATGCTTCGGTGAATTTCTCCCAGATCTTAATATGTTGTAGCTGAGACTTTGGGCTATCGTATTTTACCCTTCGTCTTTTTCATACGATGTCAGGATCACGTTAAAAAACGTGGTTGAATTTAAAGCTTATCTTCAATGTATTGAGATGTTTCTTTTCTTTCTGCAACTTTCTTTGCAATAACTCAAGAAAAACAACGTCTATCACCCTCAAATTTTGCACATGTTTAGTTCATGTCACGTACATTATTTCATAAAATAACAACTTCTTGATCAGACACCATCTTGGGTATGTAAATTAGGGTCAAAGGTCATAAATGTTTCATTCTGTATCTTAGTGAATACATGTCCTATCTCTTCCATATTTTGCACACGCAAAGACCATGTTACAAGAATCATTTTACGAAATAACCACTTTTTGCTTAGATGCCATCCTGGCTGTGCAAAGTGGGGTCAATGGTCAAATATACTTCATTCTGTATCTTCGTTAGAGTGTATACGGAATTTGGTACCAAAGATGGCAGGTCTGACTCGCATTTCTAAATGAGATTCCAAATATCACACGGCGAATGTCCCTAAACACAGATGAAACCTGTATGGTCATGCCTAAATTATGTATTTGTTGCTGTATCTTCGTTATCTAGTGTATACAGAATTTGGTACCAAAGATGACAGATATGACTCCCTTTTCTAAATGAGAATCCAAACATCACACGGCCAATGTCTCTAAACACAGATGAAACCTGTATGGTCATGCCTATTGCGATCAGACCTCGAATCATTGATTAAAAAAAAAATCGGATCACCTTAATTTGTCAGTAATGACAAATTACAATCTCTAGTTTTGACATTAGAGCTGAATTTTATTCCTTATTTCCATAAATTTGCAGGTTATGACTACAGGATGGTTTCTACTTCCTCATACCACATGGACAAAAGATGCTTGGCATTTACCTGCCTTCACCTTGTTAGGAGGGCTATCAGTATATACACCTGCCTATGAGGACTTGACCATCCAAAAAACTTATTTACACACCTGAATGGAAAATGATATTCTTTACCCATTCCTCCCGCTCGTATTTGTTAGAGTCTACAAAGCTACAAAAAGCTGTCACGTACCATGTTTGAACGCCCTACAAATGAAAGAAACAATAATATATCAAAACTATGAAATACATAAACTTGGTGTCAAAACTTAGTAATATTTAAACCTGGTTACGAGGACTAAAGCCATATACACCTGCCTATGATGACTTGGCTATATGAACCTGATCACCATGGTGTAATGTGATGAGACAAGTTGGAAAGCTAAAATGTCCTATTACATATGGTGCACTATATTTCAAGTCGTATCACACAAACCATCTTTTCCATCCAGACTTGACCATCCAAAAAACTTGCCACACCTGAATAGAAAATGATATTGTTTACCCATTCCTTCTGCTAGTATTTGGGAGAGTCTACAAAGCTACAAAATCTTGATTCTTTTACAGCGTTGACAGGGAAGTCACAAGTTGGTGAACCAGCTAATGTAAAGCAGTCAAGGATTACATGTATTCCATTTTCACAGGTAAAAGTGACATTAAACGATGCAAACTTTTGATCAGATGTGAGGTATCAACAGAGGGTGTGCTGATGGTTTCACAAGCTCTTGGTCACACAAGAGAGGCACCTTAATGAGGTCAGCAAAGGTGCAAATCTACTGAGCAGAGCCTTGAAAGCTGTCACGTACCTTGTCATAATGCCCTACAAAAGAAACAATGATTATAGTAATATCATGAAATTTGCCAGCTTGGTGTCACAACTTAGTAATATTTCCACATGCTTACGTGGACTAAGGGCATATATACCTGCCTATGAGGACTTGGGTATATTGAAATGATCACCATATATCTTATTTGACAAATTGGTCTACAAACCTGTGCTATCACAGATTGTAAAGTCGTTACTAAACAAATCATATTTTCATGGCTTTGAAGGGCGTGGCAATTGTCAAAGATCTAATAACTAATCTACCTCACATGAATACTTCTCAAGTCAATATCACCTAAGGACATTTTCGGTGTCATTTTGACATTAGAGCTGAATTTTATTCCTTATTTTCATAAATTTGCAGGTTATGACTAGAGAATGGATCTCTTTCCTCAGACCACGTGGACAAAAGACTCATGACATTTACCTGCCTTCACCTAGTTAGGAGGGCTAGCAGTATATACACCTGCCTATGAGGACTTGAGTATCCAAATACACCCGTTAACCCATTCCTCCCACTAGGTTTGTAGAGCCTACATTACTGCAATGAGAAGATTCTTTTAGCACATGGACAGAGAACAATAAGGTTGCTGATCCACCTGTACAAAAGCTGTCAAGCACTACATGCATCCCCTTTCTACTGTTAACTATCATGGCGAATCAAACGATGCAAACTTTAATCGAGTGCAAGGTATCAAAGTGTGTCCTGATGGGCTCAGAAACCCGTTTGTTCCACACAAGAGAAACACCTAAGGGGTCAGAAATGAAAAAAAAAATACTGAGCACTAGATCTGTGATAGCTGTCGCGTACCATGTTTGAACGCCCTACATATTAAAGAAACAATAATTTATCAAAATTATGAAATACATAAACTTGGTGTCACAACTTAGTAATATTTACACCTGCTTACGAGGACTAAAGCCATATACACATGCCTATGATGACTTGGATATATGAACTTGATCAGCATAGTAAAATGTCACGAAGTTAGTTGGCAAGCTAAAATGTCCTATCACAATCATATGGTACACTATATTTCAAGCCGTATCACACAAACCATGTTTTCCCGCTTTTAGAATATAGGGCAATGGAATCGTCAAAGAGCTGATAAATAAACTACCCACCATGGATACTATTATAGATATTAGCACATAGGGAAATTTCTATAGTTGTTTTGACATTACAGCTGAATTTAATTCCTTATTTTCCTAAATTTGCAGGGTATGACTACAGGATGGTTTCTATTTCCTAAGACCACATGGACAAAAAATGTTTGACATTTACATGCCTTCACCTTGTTAGGAGGGCTAGCAGTATATACACCTGTGTATGAGGGCTTGACCATCCAAAAAATATATTTGGCACACCTAAATATAAAATGATATTCTTCTCCATTATTCCTGCTAGTTTTATGGAGAGTCTACAAAACTACAAACGAAGATTCTTTTAGAGCGCTGATAGAAATAAGTTGGTGAGCCAGCTGGTATAAAGCAGTCAAGGATTACATGTATTCCATTTTCATAAGTAAAATTGACATTGAACAATGCAAATTTTTGATCAGATATGATGTATCAATAGAGTGTGTGCTGATGGTTTCACAAGCTCTTGTTCACACAAGAGAGGCACCTTAATGAGGTCAGCAAAGGTGCAAATCTCCTGAGCAGAGCCTTGAAAGCTGTCTTGTACCTTGTTGTAATGCTCTACAAAAGAAACAATGATTATAACGATATTATGAAATTTGTGAGCTTGGTGTCACAACTTAGTAATATTTCCACATGCTTATGGCATGGTGTAATGTCATGAAATAAGTTGGCAAGCTAGAATGGCCTATTACCGGTGCCCTATATTTCAAGTCCTATCACGCAAACCATGTTTTCACGGTTTTGTAGGGCATTGCAATCGTCAAAGAGCTGATAATTAAACTACCCTACCTGAATACTTATTGAAGTTAATAGCACATAGGGTCATTTCTGGAGTTATTTTCACATTACACCTGAATTTAATTCCTTATTTCATTAAATTTGCAGGTTATGACTACAGGATGGTTTCTACTTCCTCATACCACATGGACAAAAGATGCTTGGCATTTACCTGCCTTCACCTTGTTAGGAGGGCTATCAGTATATACACCTGCCTATGAGGACTTGACCATCCAAAAAACTTATTAACACACCTGAATGGAAAATGATATTCTTTACCCATTCCTCCTGCTCGTATTTGTTAGAGTCTACTAAGCTACAAATAGCTGTCACGTACCATGTTTGAATGCCCTACAAATGAAAGAAACAATAATATATCAAAACTATGAAAAACATAAACTTGGTGTCACAACTTAGTAATATTTACACCTGGTTACGAGGACTAAAGCTATATAGACCTGCCTATGATGACTTGGCTATATGAACCTGATCAGCATGGTGTAATGTGATGAAACAAGTTGGAAAGCTAAAATGTCCTATTACATATGGTGCACTATTTTTCAAGTCCTATCACACAAACCATCTTTTCCATCCAGACTTGACCATCCACAAAACTTGACACACCTGAATAGAAAATGATATTGTTTACCCATTCCTTCTGCTAGTATTTGGGAGAGTCTACAAAGCTACAAAATCTTGATTCTTTCACAGCGTTGACAGGGAAGTCACAAGTTGGTGAACCAGCTAATGTAAAGCAGTCAAGGATTACATGTATTCCATTTTCACAGGTAAAAGTGACATTGAACAATGCAAACTTTTGATCAGATGTGAGGTATCAACAGAGTGTGTGCTGATGGTTTCACAAGTTCTTGTTCACACAAGTGAGGCACCTTAATGAGGTCAGCAAAGGTGCAACTCTACTGAGCAGAGCCTTGAAAGCTGTCACGTACCTTGTCATAATGCCCTACAAAAGAAACAATGATTATAGTAATATCATGAAATTTGTGAGCTTGGTGTCACAACTTAGTAATATTTCCACATGCTTACGTGGACTAAGGGCATATATACCTGCCTATGAGGACTTGGGTATATTGAAATGATCAGCATATATCTTATTTGACAAATTGGTCTCCAAACCTGTACTATCACAGATTGTAAAGTCGTTACTAAACAAATCATATTTTCATGGCTTTGAAGGGCGTGGCAATTGTCAAAGAGCTGATAACTAATCTACCTCACATGAATACTTGTCAAGTCAATATCACGTAAGGACATTTTCGGTGTCATTTTGACATTAGAGCTGAATTTTATTCCTTATTTCCATAAATTTGCAGGTTATGACTAGAGAATGGATCTCTTTCCTCAGACCACGTGGACAAAAGAGTCATCACATTTACCTGCCTTCACCTAGTTAGGAGGGCTAGCAGTATATACACCTGCCTATGAGGACTTGAGTATCCAAATACACCCGTTAACACATTCCTCCCACTAGGTTTGTAGAGCCTACATTACTACAATGAGAAGATTCTTTTAGCACATGGACAGAGAACAATAAGGTTGCTGATCCACCTGTACAAAAGCTGTCAAGAACTACATGCATCCCCTTTCTGCTGTTAACTATTAAGGCGAATCAAACGATGCAAACTTTAATCGAGTGCAAGGTATCAATAAAGTGTATCCTGATGGGCTCAGAAACCCGTTTGTTCCACACAAGAGAAACACCTAAGGGGTCACAAATGCAAAAAAAAAAATAAATAAATAAATAAATACTGAGCACTAGATCTGTGATAGCTGTCGCGTACCATGTTTGAACGCCCTACATATTAAAGAAACAATAATTTATTAAAATTATGAAATACATAAACTTGGTGTCACAACTTAGTAATATTTACACCTGCTTACGAGGACTAAAGCCATTTACACCTGCCTATGATGACTCGGCTATATGAACTTGATCAGCATGGTGTAATGTCATAGAACAAGGTCGCAAGCTAATATGTCCTATTATATATGTTACACTATATTTCAAGCCCTATCACACAAACCATGTTTTTCCGGTTTTGTAGGGCATTGCAATCGTCAAAGAGCTGATAATTAAACTACCCTACACGAATACTTATTAAAGTTAATAGCACATAGCGACATTTCTAGAGTTATTTTGACATTACAGCTGAATTTAATTCCTTATTTCCCTAAATTTGCAGGTTATGACTAATGGATGGTTTCTATTTACTCTGACCGCATGGAAAAAAGATGCTTGACATTTACCTGCCTTCACCATGTTAGGAGGGCTATCAGTATATACACCTGCCTATGAGGACTTGACCATCCAAAAAACTTGACACACCTGAATGGAAAATGATATTCTTTACCCATTCCTTCTGCTAGTATTTGGGAGAGTCTACAAAGCTACAAAATCTTGATTCTTTTACAGCGTTGACAGGGAAGTCACAAGTTGGTGAACCAGCTAATGTAAAGCAGTCAAGGATTACATGTATTCCATTTTCACAGGTAAAAGTGACATTGAACAATGCAAACTTTTGATCAGATGTGAGGTATCAACAGAGTGTGTGCTGATGGTTTCACAAGCTCTTGTTCACACAAGAGAGGCACCTTAATGAGGTCAGCAAAGGTGCAACTCTACTGAGCAGAGCCTTGAAAGCTGTCACGTACCTTGTCATAATGCCCTACAAAAGAAACAATGATTATAGTAATATCATGAAATTTGTCAGCTTGGTGTCACAACTTAGTAATATTTCCACATGCTTACGTGGACTAAGGGCATATATACCTGCCTATGAGGACTTGGGTATATTCAAATGATCAGCATATATTTTATTTCACAAATTGGTCTGCAAACCTGTACTATCACAGATTGTAAAGTCGTTACTAAACAAATCATATTTTCATGGCTTTGAAGGGCGTGGCAATTGTCAAAGAGCTGATAACTAATCTACCTCACATGAATACTTGTCAAGTCAATATCACGTAAGGACATTTTCGGTGTCATTTTGACATTAGAGCTGAATTTTATTCCTTATTTCCATAAATTTGCAGGTTATGACTAGAGAATGGATCTCTTTCCTCAGACCACGTGGACAAAAGACTCATCACATTTACCTGCCTTCACCTAGTTAGGAGGGCTAGCAGTATATACACCTGCCTATGAGGACTTGAGTATCCAAATACACCCGTTAACACATTCCTCCCACTAGCTTTGTAGAGCCTACATTACTACAATGAGAAGATTCTTTTAGCACATGGACAGAGAACAATAAGGTTGCTGATCCACCTGTACAAAAGCTGTCAAGAACTACATGCATCACCTTTCTGCTGTTAACTATTAAGGCGAATCAAACGATGCAAACTTTAATCGAGTGCAAGGTATCAATAAAGTGTATCCTGATGGGCTCAGAAACCCGTTTGTTCCACACAAGAGAAACACCTAAGGGGTCACAAATGCAAAAAAAAAAATGAAGAAATAAATACTGAGCACTAGATCTGTGATAGCTGTCGCGTACCATGTTTGAACGCCCTACATATTAAAGAAACAATAATTTATTAAAATTATGAAATACATAAACTTGGTGTCACAACTTAGTAATATTTACACCTGCTTACGAGGACTAAAGCCATTTACACCTGCCTATGATGACTCGGCTATATGAACTTGATCAGCATGGTGTAATGTCATAGAACAAGGTCGCAAGCTAATATGTCCTATTATATATGTTACACTATATTTCAAGCCCTATCACACAAACCATGTTTTTCCGGTTTTGTAGGGCATTGCAATCGTCAAAGAGCTGATAATTAAACTACCCTACACGAATACTTATTAAAGTTAATAGCACATAGCGACATTTCTAGAGTTATTTTGACATTGCAGCTGAATTTAATTCCTTATTTCCCTAAATTTGCAGGTTATGACTAATGGATGGTTTCTATTTACTCTGACCGCATGGAAAAAAGATGCTTGACATTTACCTGCCTTCACCATGTTAGGAGGGCTATCAGTATATACACCTGCCTATGAGGACTTGACCATCCAAAAAACTTGACACACCTGAATGGAAAATGATATTCTTTACCCATTCCTTCTGCTAGTATTTGGGAGAGTCTACAAAGCTACAAAATCTTGATTCTTTTACAGCGTTGACAGGGAAGTCACAAGTTGGTGAACCAGCTAATGTAAAGCAGTCAAGGATTACATGTATTCCATTTTCACAGGTAAAAGTGACATTGAACAATGCAAACTTTTGATCAGATGTGAGGTATCAACAGAGTGTGTGCTGATGGTTTCACAAGCTCTTGTTCACACAAGAGAGGCACCTTAATGAGGTCAGCAAAGGTGCAACTCTACTGAGCAGAGCCTTGAAAGCTGTCACGTACCTTGTCATAATGCCCTACAAAAGAAACAATGATTATAGTAATATCATGAAATTTGTCAGCTTGGTGTCACAACTTAGTAATATTTCCACATGCTTACGTGGACTAAGGGCATATATACCTGCCTATGAGGACTTGGGTATATTGAAATGATCAGCATATATCTTATTTGACAAATTGGTCTCCAAACCTGTACTATCACAGATTGTAAAGTCGTTACTAAACAAATCATATTTTCATGGCTTTGAAGGGCGTGGCAATTGTCAAAGAGCTGATAACTAATCTACCTCACATGAATACTTGTCAAGTCAATATCACGTAAGGACATTTTCGGTGTCATTTTGACATTAGAGCTGAATTTTATTCCTTATTTCCATAAATTTGCAGGTTATGACTAGAGAATGGATCTCTTTCCTCAGACCACGTGGACAAAAGACTCATCACATTTACCTGCCTTCACCTAGTTAGGAGGGCTAGCAGTATATACACCTGCCTATGAGGACTTGAGTATCCAAATACACCCGTTAACACATTCCTCCCACTAGCTTTGTAGAGCCTACATTACTACAATGAGAAGATTCTTTTAGCACATGGACAGAGAACAATAAGGTTGCTGATCCACCTGTACAAAAGCTGTCAAGAACTACATGCATCCCCTTTCTGCTGGTTTTTTTTTTTTTTTTTGAACCTATTGCTGAAGAAGAAATTATAGATATTATTAAGAATTTGAACGATAAAAAAAGTTCAGGATATGATGGAATTACAAATTTTCTTTTAAAAAATGTTTTAAACGAAATCATTACTCCTCTTACATACATTTTCAATCAATCCTTACTTAATGGCAAAGTCCCCAATAAGATGAAGGTCGCAAAAGTTGTCCCTATCTTTAAGAAGGGACAGAAAGATTTGGTGAATAATTACCGACCAATTTCTTTGTTGACTTCAATCTCTAAAATTCTCGAAAGGGTGGCTTACACACGATTATTAAAATTTCTCACAAATCATAACATTCTGTCGGATTCTCAGTTTGGTTTTAGAAAACATTACAACACAACCCATGCTTTACTTTCTTTTATAGACAAGGTAGCTCATGCTATAGATAGTTTTGAACATACAATTGGAGTTTTTCTTGATTTTTCTAAAGCTTTCGACACGATAGATCATGAAATCTTGTTTTATAAATTGTGTCACTATGGAATCCGCGGTACCCCATTAGAATGGTTTAAGAGTTATTTAACAGAAAGAAAGCAATTTGTTAATATCAATAGCCATGATTCGCAATTAAAGCCTATTTCATGTGGAGTCCCGCAGGGCTCCCTCTTGGGCCCACTTTTATTTATAGTATACATAAACGATCTTCCAAAATCATCGCAAATTTTGTCATTCATTTGTTTCGCCGATGACACAAGCTTGTTTTTTTCACATCGAGACCTTAATGCATTAATAAATATGATGAATACTGAGCTCAAGTCCGTGCAATCCTGGATTTATGCGAACAAATTGTCCTTGAACATAGAAAAAACTCATTATATGGTATTTAGTAATTCTTTGAATGTTGTTCCATATGATATCAAAATAAATGATTTATGTTTAAAGCAGGTTAATGACACAAAGTTTTTAGGGCTTTGGATTGACCAAGAATTATCCTGGAAAACTCATGTTAATTTTGTAAGTAAAATTTTGTCTAGAAATATTGGGATTTTGAATAAGCTAAAACATTTTTTTCCTGTTCATATTTTGCAGAGTATATATTCTTGTTTAATATCTCCACACTTCAATCATGGAATTTTGGCGTGGGGAAATGCAATTCACTCATTACTAGATTCCCTTCTCCGTATTCAAAAGCGTGCAATAAGAATCATAAACCACGCCGGATATTTTGCCCATACCAATTGTTTTTTCCATCAAAACAGAATTCTGAAAATTTCAGACTTATTTTATTATAATCTCGGAATTTTCATGTATAAACTAACAACTAATGAATTACCATCTGTTTTTATCCACATGTTCAAAAGGAATCGTTCTATCCACTGTTATCCCACTCGCCAGAGTGACGCCTATCACCTTCCCCGTACTCGCACTATTTTTGCAAAGAAGACATTATATTTACTGGACCCAGATATTGGAATGATCTCCCTCTAGATATCACTTCTTCCTTATCTTTATTCACCTTCAAACGCAAATTAAAACAGTTATTACTTAGTGGATACACACTAACAAGCCTTTAGCAACCTTTTTACGCTCCCAGTCTTTTGTCCTTGTCCGCAGCACCAAGTTACTTAAGTTATTTCATGGTACCGATACATCTTTTAATAATACAGCATTTTTGTTATTCAAACACTGCGAGATTTGTATGCAGTCTGATTTGTGCGATATCTATGTGGTTCATTAGTTTATTACTCATCTATTTTTTTTTTTTTTTTGTATTGGTGTAATTTTTGTTGGACAAGACAAACATATCCGTTCTCCGTGTAAAATTATATGCCTATGAACTCGGGAACCTACAGTTTTACAAGCTTTAAACCTTTTATGTAGGCCCCATCATATTTCTTATACTTACTAGTGACATTTTCATACGATGTGACCATGTACATTTGTGTCAAGTATATTTTCTTTTTCTTTTTATTCTACAATCAAAAGACATGATTGTATATATTTTGTACTCTTGTTTTGTTGTCAATAATTTTGTAATGTCATCATTGAGAAAATGGAAATATGAAATAAATTTGAACTGAATTTGAATTTGAACTGCTGTTAACTATTAAGGCGAATCAAACGATGCAAACTTTAATCGAGTGCAAGGTATCAATAAAGTGTGTCCTCATGGGCTCAGAAACCCATTTGTTCGACACAAGAGAAACACCTAAGGGGTCACAAATGCAAAAAAAAAGAATAAGTAAATAAATACTGAGCACTAGATCTGTGATAGCTGTCGCGTACCATGTTTGAACGCCCTACATGTTAAAGAAACAATAATTTATTAAAATTATGAAATACATAAACTTGGTGTCACAACTTAGTAATATTTACACCTGCTTACGAGGACTAAAGCCATTTACACCTGCCTATGATGACTCAGCTATATGAACTTGATCAGCATGGTGTAATGTCATAGAACAAGGTCGCAAGCTAAAATGTCCTATTATATATGTTACACTATATTTCAAGCCCTATCACACAAACCATGTTTTTCCGGTTTTGTTGGGCATTGCAATCGTCAAAGAGCTGATAATTAAACTATCCTACACGAATACTTACCAAAGTTAATAGCACATAGCGACATTTCTGGAGTTATTTTGACATTACAGCTGAATTTAATTCCTTATTTCCCTAAATTTGCAGGTTATGACTAATGGATGGTTTCTATTTCCTCTGACCGCATGGAAAAAAAAATGCTTGACATTTACCTGCCTTCACCATGTTAGGAGGGCTATCAGTATATAAACCTGCCTATGAGGACTTGACCATCCAAAAAACTTGACACACCTGAATGGAAAATGATATTCTTTACCCATTCCTTCTGCTAGTATTTGGGAGAGTCTACAAAGCTACAAAATCTTGATTCTTTTACAGCGTTGACAGGGAAGTCACAAGTTGGTGAACCAGCTAACGTAAAGCAGTCAAGGATTACATGTATTCCATTTTCACAGGTAAAAGTGACATTGAACAATGCAAACTTTTGATCAGATGTGAGGTATCAACAGAGTGTGCTGATGGTTTCACGAGCCCTTGTTCACACAAGAGAGGCACCTTAATGAGGTCAGCAAAGGTGCAACTCTACTAAGTAGAGCCTTGAAAGCTGTCACGTACCTTGTCATAATGCCCTACAAAAGAAACAATGATTATAGTAATATCATGAAATTTGTCAGCTTGGTGTCACAACTTAGTAATATTTCCACATGCTTACGTGGACTAAGGGTATATATACCTGCCTATGAGGACTTGGGTATATTCAAATGATCAGCATATATCTTATTTGACAAATCGGTCTGCAAACCTACACTATCACAGATTGTAAAGTCGTTACTAAACAAATCATATTTTCATGGCTTTGAAGGGCGTGGCAATTGTCAAAGAGCTGATAACTAATCTACCTCACATGAATACTTCTCAAGTCAATATCACGTAAGGACATTTTTGGTGTCATTTTGACATTAGAGCTGAATTTTATTCCTTATTTTCATAAATTTGCAGGTTACGACTAGAGGATAGTTTCTCTTTCCTCAGAACAAATGGACAAAAGACTCATCACATTTACCTGCCTTCACCTAGTTAGGAGGGCTAGCAGTATATACACCTGCCTATGAGGACTTGGGCATCCAAATACACCCCTTTCCACATTCCTCCCACTAGTTTTGTAGAGCCTACAATACTACAATGAGAACATTCTTTTAGCACATGGACAGAGAAGAATAAGGTTGCTGATCCACCTGTACAAAAGCTGTCAAGCACTACATGCATCCCCTTTCTACTGTTAACTATTATGGCGAATCAAACGAAGCAAACTTTAATCGGGTGCAAGGTATCAATAGAGTGCGTCCTAATGGGATCACAAACTCGTTTGTTCCGCACAAGAGAAACACCTAAGGGGTCACAAATGCACACACACACACACACACACACACACACACAAGTTACTGAACAGACGTCATGTGATAGCTGTCACGTACCATGTTTGAACGCCCTACAAATGAAAGAAACAATAATATATTAAAACTATGAAATACATAAACTTGGTATCACAACTTAGTAATATCTACACCTGGTTACGAGGACTAAAGCCATATACACCTGCCTATGATGACTTGGCTATATGAACCTGATCAGCATGGTGTAATGTGATGAAACAAGTTGGAAAGCTAAAATGTCCTATTACATATGGTACACTATTTTTCAAGTCCTATCACACAAACCAACTTTTCCATCAAGACTTGACCATCCAAAAAAACTTGACACACCTGAATAGAAAATGATATTGTTTACCCATTCCTTCTGCTAGTATTTGGGAGAGTCTACAAAGCTACAAAATCGTGATTCTTTTACAGCGTTGACAGGGAAGTCACAAGTTGGTGAACCAGCTAATGTAAAGCAGTCAAGAATTACATGTATTCCATTTTCACAGGTAAAAGTGACATTGAACAATGCAAACTTTTGATCAGATGTGAGGTATCAACAGAGTGTGTGCTGATGGTTTCACAAGCTCTTGTTCACACAAGAACTGAGCAGAGCCTTGAAAGCTGTCACGTACCTTGTCATAATGCCCTACAAAAGAAACAATGATTATAGTAATATCATGAAATTTGTCAGCTTGGTGTGACAACTAAGTAATATTTCCACATGCTTACGTGGACTAAGGGCATATATACCTGCCTATGAGGACTTGGGTATATTGAAATGATCAGCATATATCTCATTTGACAAATTGGTCTGCAAACCTGTGCTATCACAGATTGTAAAGTCGTTACTAAACAAATCATATTTTCATGGCTTTGAAGGGCGTGGCAATTGTCAAAGAGCTGATAACTAATCTACCTCACATGAATACTTCTCAAGTCAATATCACGTAAGGACATTTTCGGTGTCATTTTGACATTGGAGCTGAATTTTATTCCTTATTTCCATAAATTTGCAGGTTATGACTAGAGAATGGATCTCTTTCCTCAAAACAAATGGACAAAAGACTCATCACATTTATCTGCCTTCACCTAGTTAGGAGGGCTAGCAGTATATACACCTGCCTATGAGGACTTGAGTATCCAAATACACCCGTTAACACATTCCTCCCACTAGGTTTGTAGAGCCTACATTACTACAATGAGAAGATTCTTTTAGCACATGGACAGAGAACAATAAGGTTGCTGATCCACCTGTACAAAAGCTGTCAAGAACTACATGCATCCCCTTTCTGCTGTTAACTATTAAGGCGAATCAAACGATGCAAACTTTAATCGAGTGCAAGGTATCAATGAAGTGTGTCCTGATGGGCTCAGAAACCCGTTTGTTCCACACAAGAGAAACACCTAAGGGGTCACAAATGCAAAAAAAAAAATAAATAAATAAATACTGAGCACTAGATCTGTTATAGCTGTCGCGTACCATGTTTGAACGCCCTACATATTAAAGAAACAATAATTTATTAAAATTATGAAATACATAAACTTGGTGTCACAACTTAGTAATATTTACACCTGCTTACGAGGACTAAAGCCATTTACACCTGCCTATGATGACTCGGCTATATGAACTTGATCAGCATGGTGTAATGTCATAGAACAAGGTCGCAAGCTAAAATGTCCTATATTATGTTACACTATATTTCAAGCCCTATCACACAAACCATGTTTTTCCGGTTTTGTTGGGCATTGCAATCGTCAAAGAGCTGATAATTAAACTACCCTACACGAATACTTACCAAAGTTAATAGCACATAGCGACATTTCTAGAGTTATTTTGACATTACAGCTGAATTTAATTCCTTATTTCCCTAAATTTGCAGGTTATGACTAATGGATGGTTTCTATTTACTCTGACCGCATGGAAAAAAGATGCTTGACATTTACCTGCCTTCACCATGTTAGGAGGGCTATCAGTATATACACCTGCCTATGAGGACTTGACCATCCAAAAAACTTGACACACCTGAATGGAAAATGATATTCTTTACCCATTCCTTCTGCTAGTATTTGGGAGAGTCTACAAAGCTACAAAATCTTGATTCTTTTACAGCGTTGACAGGGAAGTCACAAGTTGGTGAACCAGCTAATGTAAAGCAGTCAAGGATTACATTGTATTCCATTTTCACAGGTAAAAGTGACATTGAACAATGCAAACTCTTGATCAGATGTGAGGTATCAACAGAGTGTGTGCTGATGGTTTCACAAGCTCTTGTTCACACAAGAGAGGCACCTTAATGAGGTCAGCAAAGGTGCAAATCTACTAAGTAGAGCCTTGAAAGCTGTCACGTGACTTGTCATAATGCCCTACAAAAGAAACAATGATTATTGTAATATCATGAAATTTGTGAGCTTGGTGTCACAACTTAGTAATATTTCCACATGCTTACGTGGACTAAGGGCATATATACCTGCCTATGAGGACTTGGGTATATTCAAATGATCAGCATATATCTTATTTGACAAATTGGTCTGCAAACCTGTACTATCACAGATTGTAAAGTCGTTACTAAACAAATCATATTTTCATGGCTTTGAAGGGCGTGGCAATTGTCAAAGAGCTGATAACTTATCTACCTCACATGAATACTTGTCAAGTCAATATCACGTAAGGACATTTTCGGTGTCATTTTGACATTAGAGCTGAATTTTATTCCTTATTTCCATAAATTTGCAGGTTATGACTAGAGAATGGATCTCTTTCCTCAGACCACGTGGACAAAAGACTCATCACATTTACCTGCCTTCACCTAGTTAGGAGGGCTAGCAGTATATACACCTGCCTATGAGGATTTGAGTATCCAAATACACCCGTTAACACATTCCTCCCACTAGGTTTGTAGAGCCTACACTACTACAATGAGAAGATTCTTTTAGCACATGAACAGAGAACAATAAGGTTTCTGATCCACCTGTACAAAAGCTGTCAAGAACTACATGCATCCCCTTTCTGCTGTTAACTATTAAGGCGAATCAAACGATGCAAACTTTAATCGAGTGCAAGGTATCAATAAAGTGTGTCCTCATGGGCTCAGAAACCCGTTTGTTCCACACAAGAGAAACACCTAAGGGGTCACAAATGCAAAAAAAAAAAATAATAATAAATAAATACTGAGCACTAGATCTGTGATAGCTGTCGCGTACCACGTTTGAACGCCCTACATACTAAAGAAACAATAATTTATTAAAATTATGAAATACATAAACTTGGTGTAACAACTTAGTGATATTTACACCTGCTTACGAGGACTAAAGCCATTTACACCTGCCTATGATGACTCGGCTATATGAACTTGATCAGCATGGTGTAATGTCATAGAACAAGGTCGCAAGCTAAAATGTCCTATTATATATGTTACACTATATTTCAAGCCCTATCACACAAACCATGTTTTTTCGGTTTTGTTGGGCATTGCAATCGTCAAAGAGCTGATAATTAAACTACCCTACACGAATACTTACCAAAGTTAATAGCACATAGCGACATTTCTAGAGTTATTTTGACATTACAGCTGAATTTAATTCCTTATTTCCCTAAATTTGCAGGTTATGACTAATGGATGGTTTCTATTTACTCTGACCGCATGGAAAAAAGATGCTTGACATTTACCTGCCTTCACCATGTTAGGAGGGCTATCAGTATATACACCTGCCTATGAGGACTTGACCATCCAAAAAACTTGACACACCTGAATGGAAAATGATATTCTTTACCCATTCCTTCTGCTAGTATTTGGGAGAGTCTACAAAGCTACAAAATCTTGATTCTTTTACAGCGTTGACAGGGAAGTCACAAGTTGGTGAACCAGCTAATGTAAAGCAGTCAAGGATTACATGTATTCCATTTTCACATGTAAAAGTGACATTAAACAATGCAAACTTTTGATCAGATGTGAGGTATCAACAGAGTGTGCGCTGATGGTTTCACAAGCTCTTGTTCACACAAGAGAGGCACCTTAATGAGGTCAGCAAAGGTGCAACTCTACTGAGCAGAGCCTTGAAAGCTGTCACGTACCTTGTCATAATGCCCTACAAAAGAAACAATGATTATAGTAATATCATGAAATTTGTCAGCTTGGTGTCACAACTTAGTAATATTTCCACATGCTTACGTGGACTAAGGGCATATATACCTGCCTATGAGGACTTGGGTATATTGAAATGATCAGCATATATCTTATTTGACAAATTGGTCTGCAAACCTGTACTATCACAGATTGTAAAGTCGTTACTAAACAAATCATATTTTCATGGCTTTGAAGGGCGTGGCAATTGTCAAAGAGCTGATAACTAATCTACCTCTCATGAATACTTCTCAAGTCAATATCACGTAAGGACATTTTCGGTGTCATTTTGACATTAGAGCTGAATTTTATTCCTTATTTTCATAAATTTGCAGGTTATGACTAGAGAATGGATCTCTTTCCTCAGACCACGTGGACAAAAGGCTCATCACATTTACCTGCCTTCACCTAGTTAGGAGGGCTAGCAGTATATACACCTGCCTATGAGGACTGGAGTATCCAAATACACCCGTTAACACATTCCTCCCACTAGGTTTGTAGAGCCTACATTACTACAATGAGAAGATTCTTTTAGCACATGGACAGAGAACAATAAGGTTGCTGATCCACCTGTACAAAAGCTGTCAAGAACTACATGCATCCCCTTTCTGCTGTTAACTATTAAGGCGAATCAAACGATGCAAACTTTAATCGAGTGCAAGGTATCAATAAAGTGTGTCCTCATGGGCTCAGAAACCCGTTTCTTCCACACAAGAGAAACACCTAAGGGGTCACAAATGCAAAAAAAAAAAATAAATAAATAAATACTGAGCACTAGATCTGTGATAGCTGTCGCGTACCACGTTTGAACGCCCTACATACTAAAGAAACAATAATTTATTAAAATTATGAAATACATAAACTTGGTGTAACAACTTAGTGATATTTACACCTGCTTACGAGGACTAAAGCCATTTACACCTGCCTATGATGACTTGGCTATATGAACTTGATCAGCATGGTGTAATGTCATAGAACAAGGTCGCAAGCTAAAATGTCCTATTATATATGTTACACTATATTTCAAGCCCTATCACACAAACCATGTTTTTCCGGTTTTGTTGGGCATTGCAATCGTCAAAGAGCTGATAATTAAATTACCCTACACGAATACTTACCAAAGTTAATAGCACATAGCGACATTTCTAGAGTTATTTTGACATTACAGCTGAATTTAATTCCTTATTTCCCTAAATTTGCAGGTTATGACTAATGGATGGTTTCTATTTACTCTGACCGCATGGAAAAAAGATGCTTGACATTTACCTGCCTTCACCATGTTAGGAGGGCTATCAGTATATACACCTGTCCATGAGGACTTGACCATCCAAAAAACTTGACACACCTGAATGGAAAATGATATTCTTTACCCATTCCTTCTGCTAGTATTTGGGAGAGTCTACAAAGCTACAAAATCTTGATTCTTTTACAGCGTTGACAGGGAAGTCACAAGTTGGTGAACCAGCTAATGTAAAGCAGTCAAGGATTACATGTATTCCATTTTCACAGGTAAAAGTGACATTAAACAATGCAAACTTTTGATCAGATGTGAGGTATCAACAGAGTGTGCGCTGATGGTTTCACAAGCTCTTGTTCACACAAGAGAGGCACCTTAATGAGGTCAGCAAAGGTGCAACTCTACTGAGCAGAGCCTTGAAAGCTGTCACGTACCTTGTCATAATGCCCTACAAAAGAAACAATGATTATAGTAATATCATGAAATTTGTCAGCTTGGTGTCACAACTTAGTAATATTTCCACATGCTTACGTGGACTAAGGGCATATATACCTGCCTATGAGGACTTGGGTATATTGAAATGATCAGCATATATCTTATTTGACAAATTGGTCTGCAAACCTGTACTATCACAGATTGTAAAGTCGTTACTAAACAAATCATATTTTCATGGCTTTGAAGGGCGTGGCAATTGTCAAAGAGCTGATAACTAATCTACCTCTCATGAATACTTCTCAAGTCAATATCACGTAAGGACATTTTCGGTGTCATTTTGACATTAGAGCTGAATTTTATTCCTTATTTTCATAAATTTGCAGGTTATGACTAGAGAATGGATCTCTTTCCTCAGACCACGTGGACAAAAGGCTCATCACATTTACCTGCCTTCACCTAGTTAGGAGGGCTAGCAGTATATACACCTGCCTATGAGGACTTGAGTATCCAAATACACCCGTTAACACATTCCTCCCACTAGGTTTGTAGAGCCTACATTACTACAATGAGAAGATTCTTTTAGCACATGGACAGAGAACAATAAGGTTGCTGATCCACCTGTACAAAAGCTGTCAAGAACTACATGCATCCCCTTTCTGCTGTTAACTATTAAGGCGAATCAAACGATGCAAACTTTAATCGAGTGCAAGGTATCAATAAAGTGTGTCCTCATGGGCTCAGAAACCCGTTTTTTTCACACAAGAGAAACACCTAAGGGGTCACAAATGCAAAAAAAAAATAAAAATAAATAAATACTGAGCACTAGATCTGTGATAGCTGTCGCGTACCACGTTTGAACGCCCTACATACTAAAGAAACAATAATTTATTAAAATTATGAAATACATAAACTTGGTGTAACAACTTAGTAATATTTACACCTGCTTACGAGGACTAAAGCCATTTACACCTGCCTATGATGACTCGGCTATATGAACTTGATCAGCATGGTGTAATGTCATAGAACAAGGTCGCAAGCTAAAATGTCCTATTATATATGTTACACTATATTTCAAGCCCTATCACACAAACCATGTTTTTCCGGTTTTGTAGGGCATTGCAATCGTCAAAGAGCTGATAATTAAATTACCCTACACGAATACTTACCAAAGTTAATAGCACATAGCGACATTTCTAGAGTTATTTTGACATTACAGCTGAATTTAATTCCTTATTTCCCTAAATTTGCAGGTTATGACTAATGGATGGTTTCTATTTACTCTGACCGCATTGAAAAAAGATGCTTGACATTTACCTGCCTTCACCATGTTAGGAGGGCTATCAGTATATACACCTGCCTACGAGGACTTGACCATCAAAAAAACTTGACACACCTGAATGGAAAATGATATTCTTTACCCATTCCTTCTGCTAGTATTTGGGAGAGCCTACAAAGCTACAAAATCTTGATTCTTTTACAGCGTTGACAGGGAAGTCACAAGTTGGTGAACCAGCTAATGTAAAGCAGTCAAGGATTACATGTATTCCATTTTCACATGTAAAAGTGACATTAAACAATGCAAACTTTTGATCAGATGTGAGGTATCAACAGAGTGTGCGCTGATGGTTTCACAAGCTCTTGTTCACACAAGAGAGGCACCTTAATGAGGTCAGCAAAGGTGCAACTCTACTGAGCAGAGCCTTGAAAGCTGTCACGTACCTTGTCATAATGCCCTACAAAAGAAGCAATGATTATTGTAATATCATGAAATTTGTCAGCTTGGTGTCACAACTTAGTAATATTTCCACATGCTTACGTGGACTAAGGGCATATATACCTGCCTATGAGGACTTGGGTATATTGAAATGATCAGCATATATCTTATTTGACAAATTGGTCTGCAAACCTGTACTATCACAGATTGTAAAGTCGTTACTAAACAAATCATATTTTCATGGCTTTGAAGGGCGTGGTAATTGTCAAAGAGCTGATAACTAATCTACCTCTCATGAATACTTCTCAAGTCAATATCACGTAAGGACATTTTCGGTGTCATTTTGACATTAGAGCTGAATTTTATTCCTTATTTCCATAAATTTGCAGGTTATGACTAGAGAATGGATCTCTTTCCTCAGACCACGTGGACAAAAGACTCATCACATTTACCTGCCTTCACCTAGTTAGGAGGGCTAGCAGTAGGTCCTATATACACCTGCCTATGAGGACTTGAGTATCCAAATACACCCGTTAACACATTCCTCCCACTAGGTTTGTAGAGCCTACATTACTACAATGAGAAGATTCTTTTAGCACATGGACAGAGAACAATAAGGTTGCTGATCCACCTGTACAAAAGCTGTCAAGAACTACATGCATCCCCTTTCTGCTGTTAACTATTAAGGCGAATCAAACGATGCAAACTTTAATCGAGTGCAAGGTATCAATAAAGTGTGTCCCGATGGGATCACAAACCCGTTTGTTCAACACAAGAGAAACACCTAAGGGGTCACAAATGCACACACACACACACGCACACACACACACACACACACACAAGTTACTGAACAGACCTGTGATAGCTGTCATGTACCATGTTTGAACGCCCTACAAATGAAAGAAACAATAATACATCAAAACTATGAAATACATAAACTTGGTGTCTCAACTTAGTAATATTTACACATACACTGTATATCTATTCTTGTGTGAAAATTATTTGCTTCAGAATGGTCTCATATTCAAGTAATGTGTAGTTTAATGTTTCCAGGTAAGCGTCCCTGGTCAGTGACGGGACATTAATCTGCACATTACTTGAATATGAGACCGTTCTGAAGCAAATAATTTTCACACAACAGTAGATAATGTACTCTTAAATAAATCCTACAAGGATTGGAACAATCATCCCTCAGCATTCCCACTGATTCCCACTGATCGGTTACTAGCCATCCCCTTTAAAACGGGATATCAAAAAATGCTGACAATCTGATTTCTACGAAAATGGAAATCCCCACACCCCTTTTGGTGAAAGGTCCATGAAAAGTGAAGACATATCATTTTCGCAATATATGGAAAAAGTGCAACCTTTTCATCAACTGTTTGGGCACTGGGAGATGCCATCAGTGTCCACGGAGTTAAGATCAGACATGATGCTGTCAAAGTGTGATCATGTTATACATCAGCAGCAAATCTCTCCTGAATTGAAAGACAGGAAATGGTAAAATTATGTTCATGTATACACCGATGGCTCAGAAACTTTCAAAGTGTCCGCTGCTTTTTATATTCCTCATTGGAAGTATGCACAAGCAAAACGCATACAAGACTTTACGTCTGTGTATACAGAGGAGAACTGATTGCCATTGTCATGTCTCTGATCTGGTTAGAACAAGTCTCGAATCTGTACGCTGGATCAGTGGTTATTTTTTTGTGATACATTCAGTGTTTTATAGGTTATTAATTCAAATAAGCCGGAAACTTTTGTAAGTGAAATTGTTATAAGACTTACGGAATTGAAATATAAAGGATTTAATAAATGTAAATTTTGAATGGATACCCAGTCATTGTGGTATTAATGGAAATGAGGTTGCGGACAGAGAGGCAAAAGCTGCTTTATTTCGAAATGTTATTGATTTTATTATTGAAAATTCAATTCATTTTTTTTTTCATACTTCTCATTTATGAACATTACAACAGAAACCAGACAAGTTCTTTTACCTTGTGAACAATGTGCAGAAAACAAACAATATACATGGTGATAACACAGTAATTACATGTAATGATAACTGGTCAAAATCGAAATCGAAATGGGGTTGATCAAAGAGAAGTATGACGGGACCTACATGAAAGCTAGCTTGTTTGGCTGTAAGCCCCGAGTAATCAGTGTTTGTGAAAAAGAAACGGAGAACGGATAGAAGACCAGAATGATGATGTAAGGTTGCCAAATTTTATGTAATAAAAAAGAAGAAGAAAAAGGAAGTAGAAGAAAAACAAACAAACTATACATTAATATGAACTTACTGTGACCGAGCCATCATTATTATACAGCCTACTTTGGTATATATACTATAAACTATTGTTGCATTAAAACTTTCACCAGGATATGATCAGTAAGACACAAAAAGTAACATGTACAGCTATTAAGCCATTTGGTGCCTGCCGCCAAGCTCTGCATAGAAGGTTAGAGAGGGGCAGAGGGAAAGAGGAAGAGAGGGAAACGAAGTAGAGTGTGGAATTGCTAATGATGAATTCAGAGAGCCCGATGGCAAGACCCTAAATGGAATCTGTAACGTGTTGACAAAATGTTTGATTGGACAATAACATACCACAGTATTACATAAGACATTACGACTGTTCAGTGTCTGAAAAATTTGCACTCAATAAAAACTCTTTTAATTTACGTTTAAAGGAATATGAAGACGAGCAGCTTGTTATTTCGGGGGAGAGGTCATTCCAGTATCTAGGGCCCGTATACATTATCGTTTTCTTAGCGAAAATTGTTCGAGTACGTGGAAGGTGAAATGCGTCACTTTGGCGGGTAGGATAATTATGAATCAAATAGTTTTTTCTGAACATGCTAGTAAAAACATCCGGTAATTCGTTGGCAGAAAATTTGTACATAAATATGCCGACGTTGTAACTGAACAGATCTGATATTTTCAGTATTTTATTTTTCAAAAATAAATCATTCGTGTGAGACAAATATCCGACATGGTTGATATTTCTGATGGCACGTTTTTGAATACGGAACAGTATATCAAGAAGATTTCTAGTTGCATTCCCCCACACAAGAATACCATAATTAAGGTACGGAGTAATCAAAGTAGAATAAAGATTAAGCAGAATTTGACTTGGAAAAACGCTCTTAAGTTTATTAAGAACACCCGTATTTTTAGAAAGAACATTACTTAAATAACTAACGTGGGATTTCCAAGATAAATCACTATCAATAAAAAGCCCTAAAAATTTTATACTACTGACTTGATTTAATTCAGTTTCATTAAACTTAATATGAAAAGGAAGGGTTTTAAGACTATTGCTAAAAAGCATACAATGAGTTTTATCAATATTAAGTGACAATTTGTTGGCGTATATCCAAGATTGCACAGATTTAAGTTCTTTATTCACTGTGTTAACAAGAGTATAAGGATCTCTGTGTGTAAAAAACAGATTGGAGTCGTCAGCAAAACGTATAAAGGAAAGAATTGGCGAGGAACTAGGAAGATCGTTAATGTACAAAATGAACAATAGTGGGCCTAGTAAGGAGCCCTGTGGAACACCACATGAAATTAACTTTAACTGAGAATCACGGCCATTTATACTCACAAATTGTTTTCTGTTTGATAAATAATCTCGAAACCAGTCCAAAGCCTTCCCACGTATACCATAATGTCGTAGCTTGTAAATCAAAATATCGTGGTCAATTGTGTCGAAGGCCTTCGAAAAATCAAGAAAAACTCCAATAGTGTGGGAGACATCATCTATAGCATGAGCAACTTTATGGATAAAAGTGAGTAAGGCATGGGTCGTACTGTGGTTTTTCCTAAAACCAAACTGGGAGTTACAAAAAACTTCACACATTTCGAGAAATTTGTGTGTGCGCGTATATACCAACCTTTCAAGAAGTTTTGAAAATGAAGTTAACAAAGATATAGGGCGATAATTTGTCACAGATTCTTTTTGTCCTTTTTTAAAAATTGGTACTACTTTAGCTATTTTCATTTTTTGTGGAACTATGCCAGTAGATAACGATAAGTTAAAAATGTGTGTTAATGGTATAACTATTTCATTAATGAAAATTAATATGGCATAATGTAAACATCAGAATATCCGCTGAAGTTGATTAAAAAAAAAACCAGTTCGCTAAGCAACCAGAAGGAACAGTCTATTATGAATAAATTGAGAATGGGAAACATTTCTTTAAATTATGATCTGTTTAGATTGAATATGCATGAAAATGGGATGTGTCCGAATTGTTCACAAAAGTAATGTTTGAAAGAGTGACCCATTTTTTTTTTTCTGTGAATGTCCAAAGTATATAATAGAAAAAAAGTATGTTATTAGCAGAAATAGATATCACTGATGAGCGTCATATTTTGCTGTTTGTAGGAAGTACTTACTTAAAGCATATCCGTGCTTTTATTCAGTATGTCCAGAGGACTAGAAGATTCACTCTAACACATAATTTTGTGAGATAAGTATGTTTTGATTTAATTATTCTGCACACTGCACACAGCCCAGATATTTGCTTTATATCTTAGTGTTGTTTTGTTTTCTAATTCATGTAAATTTGTGATAAAATTCGCGTTAAATACTCCCAAATAATCACGAGAATCGATCGAGCCCCTCTCGTGTATTGGAGTGGCCTAGGCAGGCGGACGGCCAATCACGGCCTCTCCTTGCTGAGAAGTCTGCTCAAAGTACCGAGCCGGGCTGGCCACAAAATACGATCGTCGATTGGGCAGCTCGAACGGAGGCCAGTGAGGTAGATTTATTTGATGTAATATATAATATTTGAATTATTTTCAATAAAATGAAAATAATTTAAGGTAAAATTTAAATATTTAAAGTAATTAAATGAATATAGATTTCGTGTAAATATTCTTAGAGAAATGATAAACGCCAAATAAATTCAAATAACAACAACAACAGAAGCCTTGCCTTGGTATGTCCACAGGTGTTCTGTTAGTCTTTGTTCACGGCAACGAAGGAAATATCCAAAGGTTATGATGCCCACGGGTCTTCTGTTGTAAACACGGTGCGCTTAGTCTTTATTCAAGGTTATGATACAGTGTATCCCTTTATCTAAAACAAACTAACAAGCAAGCAAGCAAAGAAACAAACAAACAATTCCTCTTACATTTTTTTTCGTAATTTGATTTCTTTTAATCATTCATCATTTTACAGCGAAGGGAGTATCCAAAGGTTATGATACAGTGTATATCCCTTTATCTAAAACAAACAAACAAACAAACAAACAAACAAACAAACAAACAAACAAACAGTTCCTCTTGTATCTTTTTCGTAATTTGATTGTTTTTCCAATTATTCACCATTTTCAGGTGAAAACGCGAATGCCACTCCAATTTGTCGCTTTATTTCCATCCAACAACGAAACATAATGCAACTACAATGTACCGGTACACTTCAATGAATTATGATAAATAATAATAATTGTAAAAGAGCATAGTGTCTTCAAAAGATAGATCTGCTTAAAAAGAAAGAAACAAAGAAAGAAAGAAAGAAAGAAAGAAAGAAAGAAAGAAAGAAAATCATAGTCTTCACAACATTAACCTTTATGTTTGAAGACGGGAGGGGATCTTTGTCCCTCGCTCAAACGTGAAGATGAAGCAAAACTTGCTGCTGTATAGTGCCGGGGATACAATCGCACTGCGCGGCAATGGACATAATAATTTGCATACAGCATGATTGCTCATACTTGAAGTTACAGTGATGCATTCATATAAGTGTTGCTTTTGTCACGTAAAAGTAACATGATAGTCACGTTTAGTGAGAGAGAGGGAAGAGAAAGAAAACAAAAGCAATCATCTACGAAGCATAACATTCTATGTGCCCTTTCAGGGCATGACGTTATAGAGAATCATGATTTACCCAATATAAAATGAACAATGAACAACAGAGAAGAGATGAATCCCACCAAAGATCAGAGGAGCACAGTAAAACTGCAGGTGCATCCGCAGAGACTCGGAAATAAACATAATAGATACAACAATGAATAAAGAATGAGTTTTTAGGGGTTTCTACACTCAGCAAAAAAAAAAGAAAGAAAGTCAACGCTTTGTCAAGTTTAGATTTCTCATAGAACATTTGCCTGAAAGCTAATGTATTATATACCATAAAATATTAAAGGTAATTTAATTGGCTATAAACCTGGTAGGTCAACAAATACGGAAACCTAACGCATGAGTGAACACCATTGTTTTTTTTCTCTTCTAGGGCACACAAGTAAAAATTGCAAAGCTGAACAAGTTGTCATTCATGCGTATGTGCGCTTCCATAGAACAATAAGAATAAACAACAAATTTCACACTAAAAGAAACATGAATTAAATTGCAAAAATACACCTTTTATCTCTATGATATCTTTAAAGCCCAAAGGATCAATGAAAGCTAAAAATAATCGAGGAAATAAAGCATCTCATGTCAAACAATCTACATTTAACTGAAATAAGAGACGAAGTAATAACTAACAAAATGATAAAAATTTGAGGGGTTTTGAAATAGGGAAATTCGATTGTTGAGAATGATAAGGGCGTTAAGTTGCCACTAAACCCAAAGTGTTCAAGTTCATTCTCAACAGGCTTAATAATGTTTGGTTCTTGAAATTGTCACGTGGATTTGAAATCACTAGAACAAAATAAATGAATAGATAAATTCTGCACATTTATGCTTATTATTCCCTATGTCAATTGAAGTTTGACGTGACAGAAAATTCTTATATTTCCCCTTTAGGTTACCACTTCGTTTTTCTTAGAGGTTATGAAGAGATTAAAAGAACAAAAAATTATTTTCCTTATTTCATTCATGTCTCTCATTGTGTCAAACTGGTCCTTTGTTGTCAATGTTATCGTGAAGGGCATTTGCAAATGAAAGAGAACATGCCAATTTTTGCAATTTTTGATTTTGCGCCTTGGAGGACAAAAAGGAATGTGCTCACTCATGCGTAACGTTTTCTTTTGAATTAACCTATTAGCTAAAATATCTAATCAATTGACCTTTAATAAGGTATATAAGACATTGATTTCATAAAAATCTTCAATGAAAAATATGACCTCAAAAAAGTGTTAAGTTTCTCTTTTTGCCGAGTGTAGATGACGTAGCACTGGTACTGTGAGATCATCATTTTTTTTTACTGCTTTTTAAAATTGATAAATAGACTTGGTGTTACTTAACTCAAGTGGACGTTTATTGGAAATAATATGTGGGCCAGCATGTCGTATGGATTTGTGTGCTAAGATTTGTATGTAAATGCCGCTATTAGGTTCGGATTATGTCACTTAAAGTACGCTGATATTATATTGATCTTGAAAAGCCAAAAAGTGAGGGGCTCCCTAGGGAGGTGAGAAGAACATCTCCATTTTACACTATGCATCCGTTGCTGAGGTTCTTATCCGATAATCTCCAAATTTCAAACAAAATATGATTAATTTGTGTTGACCCTTTCTGGTTATCACTGCAACCAGCATACAAAATCAAGCTGTGAATAGTTTTTAATGCTTTCCCAAAGGTGTATGATTGGGAGAAGTCTCTAGCATAGCTCGATATGATTTCGTCACAGGAAATATGAAATGTGATTACTAGTAGATAAATTTTGTTTGTTTTTTTTCTGCGCACTTTGATTTTACATTTTCCGAGGTAATATTTGTCCTAAATAATACTATTTCACAGCAACGTCTCCATAACAGTTGTGATAGCGCCTGCTAATCTGCTTCAAAGCAATAATGTACAGTCGGAACCACAACAAGGTCATTTTAAGGAAATATTCATTAATTATTAAAACGGTTATAGCGCCCTCTTTAATTTTGTCTTTATTTCTTATGTGGTAATTACCTCTTTCTTGTAAGATTTGGCCCTTTAAATGCACTAAATTTGTCAAAACAAGGCTCATATATAATGTTATTTTGTCTTTATAGATTTGAAATAACAGCACAATTTGATTCTGTTTTACCTCGCATGCCCAATTCATGATTTAGAACAAAGTGGTTGAATGCTATTTTGATATTTTTCTTTGTTTGTAGCGTATTTTGACTGAGTGTACTCCAATCCGGCATTTGGCGAAATTTTGATGGTGTCATCATAATTATGCTGACTATATGTGCAAAATTTCAGAGGAATTGGATGAAAAATCTTGAAATTATGAAAGTCACGCTCTGCCTGTCTTTGGTCACAGAGCGTCAAAACCGGTATTTGGTATTGGTCGGGATAATGGCTGAAATCTATCACCAAGTTACGCACTACTCTGGAAATGCTATCATAGCAAAATATAATCCTTAAATATATGCTATGAATTATCAAAATGTACAACTAGAACTTGCTATATACTTCAGGTGGTACCAATAACCAATTTTTAGGGTCTTAGCCCATGGACTGATACCGGCAAAGAGCATCCTAGCCTTGAAATTTTGTATTATTATGTTTTTATTGTTATCCAGGCTTACTAAGAGCTAAACACATACTTTATGTAAGATTTATTTCTTATTCAGTTGTCTACCTACATCACGAAGTGCCTTCGGAGGAGTTAAGTTTTCTTGTTGTCCGGTATATGTACAAATGTATGCATGCGTGGACAAAGTGGGCCTATAAACTTATCGGTGCGTATGTTCAAAGTCAAAGGTATAAGGCAAAAGACCAAATTCTGCAAAAGTCAATGTTTCCCCTGTATCTATTCGTGTATTACCGGGTAAAGATTATCTACGGACATTTTTTGGTCATGAGCTCTAGAGCTCTAAGTGAAACGTTGAAGTTCAAGTGAACTGAAATGTTATAATTCATTTTTTTTTCTCCATATCTCCGAAACGGCTCAAGGAATCTTCATGAAATTGATATATGCATATACATCCTGGCGCTGTTTCTCATGGGACTTCAGGGTCATTGGGTGAAAAGTCACATTAAAAGGCTTAAAGTATTACGTGATGCTGGAATTAATCTTTTTCCGTATCTTGGAAATTACTGGGTGCATTTTGATCAAACATGATGATTCCGAAAGGAAAAAAAATATGCCATGGGATTAAATGCCAAGTATAAAAGTTAGAATGGTGCAATCGTTATTCCTTTTATTTTGAAATAACTGTAAATGTTGTCACGAAAATGGATTCTAATGGTTAAGGATTGAAATAGGGTATAAACTTAAAGTGCTCAAATTCCTAAATGTCATTTTAATATTTTGCCAAACATATGAAACTGTCGTCTCACACTGCTATTGACGTACTCTAGACATATTGGTATATAGAACCATGTGATATGATGGTGGATGGATCACGGAGCGAGATTTTTACTGGTACAGTTTCATATGATATCTAGGAGTACATAAAATAAGATTAAGCCACTCATTTTAAGTTATTCAGGGTAAAGTAATCGTGATCTATACCATGATATGGGCACAGATTGGTTTATACCTGTCTATGAGGACAAGTTGATTATATACCTGTCTACGTGGACAATTTAATATACACCTGTCTATGTGGACGATTTCATATATAACCTGTCTAGGAGGACCAATGGCAGCCTAACCAGGTATCATACAGACGCATAAAATGGCATGTCATCGAAAATCCTGCTAGAATTAAGGCGCTATATAACGATATATAGCTTCCTGAGACAATTTCTCATCTGAAACATATTGTCATTTTTCATAAAAGTAGGGGGAAGTACGAGTCAACCTACACAGGTCTCATACAGAAGTCCACCTAACCCTAGCTTTGTATGTATATATACATATATATATATATATATATATATATATATATATATATATATATATGTATATATATATATATATATATATATATATATATATATATATATATATATATATATATATAATGTATATATAATTATACATACTGTACATATCATATATCAGATACTTTGGCATGAAAGGCTTTTCCGTTCATTGTACAACGGAAACCCATAGCAAAGACATACTGAGCATACAGCCAAACACACGCTAACACATTACATTACAATACATTCCCAAGCTCATTATCAAGAAACAGCTATGACCAGTCAGGTACTCAACACAAGGATTGTTTGAAAGACTCTACCCTTTATTGTCCCCCGGCTCATGCTTTGTTATGTCCAAGACGCTTTTCTTCCCTGGCGCTCAGGGCTTGGCTCAGACCTCTTTAATAAATGTACGGGAATTTTCTTACTGGGGTTGTAGACAAGGGCGTGTACCCCCTTTTATCCGTTCTGAGTGACCGCACACGCGGGGCCATATGAAGCAAGCTGCAAACATCGAGAGACAAGAGGGCCTGTGTGTGTCCGCAAGGAATTCCTACTGAAAGAAACTAGCACTCTCCAACCTCACTGCATTGTGCGTGCTCTGTGTGTATGTGTGTGTGTGTGTGCATTTGAGCGTCACGAACGCGGCGTATTATTCTATTCTCTGTAAGTGTAAAGATCCGTTGGTAAAGTCCAGTCACAAGTTCTGCTGGTGGAAAGTTAGGCGAAGTGACGCCGGGAAACTTCTGAATCACCAGAAAGAAAAGCGACTCGGACCTCAGCCATCAAGTCGTATCTAGTCCTGAGTTTCTAGAGTTTTAGAGAAGGTAAGAAGCTGCCTATAGGCAAGTCACCATGCACCTAACAACTGTTTCTTCTTCACGTACCTATCGATTTCCTTTACAATCGAATGCCGGACAACACTTGTACCAGGCGTCGCAAGTTTGTGTGTACTTCATTTCCACTATGCGGCCAATGACCAGTGTGAACCGCACCCAAATTCCAGACAAGTGAAAGTGTAACATGGTTTTCACACAACTTACATAGAGACTCACAAGTTGCACTCTTATTGAAATTACGCATTCGCCTTCCGCGACCGCATGCCATATTTATACGGGAGGGTAAATCTTTGGGATCCGTTTAGTCCCAACATTTGAGACATGTTACTATAGGTAGTTTGTTATTTTTCACTCATTAGCTTTAACTTTCTTAGTCATCACCACATGCTCTACGTGTAAACTTAATGTTGTAGTATGCGAATGCTCTTTTCGACTTTTGTAGCAAATGAAACTGTGTTTCGCATGCAGTTGTGACCATGATAAATATAGTGTTTTATGAATACTTTGCATGTATGTGTAGGAGATAGAAAGAGAGAGATGTTATGTAATATCTTATATACAGTATACGAAGATTTTATCGCAAAAGGAGCTAACTCCATCATTGTTATGTTGAGATGTTTGTGATTAAAGCTGCTGACAAACAGAAAATAATAAGAACAAATGGGATATTTTTAATCATAACTTCTCGAATATTCCTTGTTATGTTACAAGTGAGGTACAGTTGTATCCTCATAAAGGACCACTGGTGTTATTTTTGCTTTATCTGACGACCGGCATACATGTGCACTTTATAATGTTTGGAAATGGCGCGTAGCTCATTTTACAGTGAAGCTCTTCATACCTTATACATGTACACTGTATAATGTGTGCATGTTTGTGTGCGTGTGTGTGCGTATGTCTGTGTGTGAGCTACGTTTTTAACTTCCACGATGATACAATTTACAGAGAAACAAAGATTCCTTAAATGTATCTTACAATCAAATAGTTGACATTTTTAGAGTGCCTTTTCCACTGGATACAGAGCACTATGAGATGTCATCCCTGTTCGCCATAGGAGATAAGATATATACACAAACTGCAGTGACAGTACAAGTGCAGTGTATATAATATATATATTTTTTGACATATATCCATCAACATACAAGAAATTATAGAAGGCTTTGCAGGAAAGTTGCAATCAATTACCCTGCCTCCAAATCAATCAAGTCTTTTAAAAATTGATCGAAAATTTGCGAAATTTGCAATAGATACAGTGTATATGCAATCAATATAATTATTGCGACTAGACTTTTTTGCAAACCCCATTAGTCGTCCTTCTGACAGTTAACACGTAATTAGGCTTCTAGTAAGGATAATATGATTATCTGAGAGTATTTCTGTCTTAAGGACTGTAAAAATAGTATAAACTACACGTCTGTCATCAAAGTAACTTGCTTACTTTACAGCCTGCCTACTTGCTTACTCTCATGTCTTTTCCTGGTAAGAATCGCAACTAATGAACATGAGGTCCATGAATGTAAGGGCATGCAAACCATTTATTGTGTACAATGCCATCACGCTCTTGCGCCAGTTTTTTTCACCACTGTTTAGAGAGCAAAGCGGTTAATTTGTGTCAAGTAAGCGTGCATTCTGTTTACGGAACAAACACAAGGTCACACAGTGTGTTTTATGTGAAAATGTTCAAATCTCACACATTTTGAAATTGGGACATTGTCACATTGTGTGACCGTGTATTTGTTCCAAAAGGGTTATCACGCATTATTTTCGATAACCTGAATCACTAAGTTGTTAATGCATATAATGTTGTTGCCTTGGATTTGATTAATATCCAGTGTTTATACAGCGGCCTGTGATTACAATTCATAGTACAATGTACAGGCCTATACTTCCACAGGGCGATCACCTAATTTTCCAAACAGGCGACGAGTCGCCCCTCACTGTAATTACATAAGACCATTTTCTTCTTTTTCTTTCATCTGGCCATTGTATTGAAAGACGTGTCATTACCTGCTTGTTTTGAGACGCGACTTTGTATTGAAGTACGGTCCATCTTTACCACGGCAGATGCTCTTAATGAAAGAGAGTCCGAAGAACAGTTCTTTCACGTGAATAACACGCATGAAGGCTTAAAGCGTGTACACGATATTATAACTTGGAGATTCTGCAGTCCCATTAGGCCCAATAAGTTGTGTACAGGGCTTTCCAGGTTGTGCATGCAAGGGGTTCGAGACTGAGCATCAATTGCAATAATCTATGCCACTGGACTTACATGTATAAAGGGGTCGTATAGTTTTGGTTGAAACCTACACTGCAACTTCAGGTTTAAAACATATTTAGTTTTCTTGGGAGACGATGAGAAACCTCTTATGAAATATGGAAGACAATCTGCAATTCCAGCTATAAAGAGCATGTAATTCCAAGAAGGATTTAATGTTTATTTGATAAAAATTGGTTTTGAAATGGCTGAGATATCCAAAACAGAGCAATCCCAATAAAAGGTGGGACCCACCTTTCAATATGATAGCTTTGCTTTACTTTGTTTTTGGATTTTATCAAATAAACTTTGAATTCCTCTGAGAGTGGTATGCTCTGTATCATTTCATTAGGTGGTTTATTGGAATGTCGCAAAAAAGTTATGAGTCCAATTCTCATCTCTACTATAATACTACACCACCCTTTAAAGCATCAACCTCTGCCTGCTTAATAGACTTAAACAAGCAAAGCAATCTATCAAAGTGATACCTCTACCCTTCTCTCTCTCTCTCTCTCTCTCTCTCTCACGCACATACACACACACACTCTCTCTCTCTCTCTTTCTCTCTCTCTGTGTCTGTGCACCCAGAGTATCATGTAATTTTGTAACACTATTCATCTTGACTACAACGTTTGTTTTCCTCTTCAACTTTTTCCGACGAAATGCATCCGCAGAAAAATATTTATGACATGCAAAATATCGATAATCATCATTAAAAAAAAACTCTGGACTTCATATAATGTTTACATCTCGAAAATAAGTTCTGTAAAACACTTTGTGCAACACTGACCACAACAGATCATTGTTCATGTTTGAACCTACAAGATCTAAAGCATTATGGTTCAGGTAACAAAGAAACCACTGTATGAACACAAATTCATTTTCGTTCCGAGAAAGATACCTCAATGAAAGTTGACTTTCAGGTACAATGGCAAGGCTTTTTATAATTTTATCCATCAATTTGTTATACTTGAATAAGTTATATTCCGACTTTCTTTTGAAATCAGTCACTAAAGGATACACATTGTGTACACGTACGTCATCCACTCTAAATCACACAAACGTTGATTTGGGTCTAATTGTCATCATAGTGTGCCTGTCATTATTTTCATGACTATCATTATGATGATGATCATCATCATCATCATCATTATCATCATAGTAATCATCATTCTAGCATTAAAGAGAGGAATAAGATTCTAAAGGTGTCTTTTTCTTCATGTGAGCAGTATTTCCTACAAAATACTGTTTTATGTGACATGCATTTTTCTTAATTGTTTGTTATTTGCTTTTTCTTTCAGGGGCGCCGATTCTATAAACACAAGGCAATACTTTACAGAGGGACTTTGTGTTTCTGATTTATATCACTAAGACTCGGCACAATGTTCAGACAAAAGTTTCTGGGATTCACGGGAGGCGTGATGATCGCCTACGGGATCATCCTCAGCATCCAAGGCACGTTTGCCCCGGCAACGTTCTCACACGCCGCCGCTGGAGTACCGCTCTGGTGTGGTCTCTTGGTGAGTGCAAATCAATATTGACAGGTTGCGGTGAAACAATTTGGGGAATTCTCCTTACATTCCATTATTGCTTGTTATCATTAATGATGTCATTTAAATGAATTGTCCAATTTTCTTCATACTTCAGCTGACGGGTTCTTCTCATATTGCTGTTTTCACTCACCCCACATTCATATTTGCCTTTTGGCTTCCATGTAATTCCTTGTAATTAAGAAAACACGGCGAGGACGTCTCGTGATTTGCATTTGTAGTGGAATGCATCCCCTTATAATTATCAACATCGACTAATCAGCTAAATTTGCATTTCTTGTTTGATTAACTTCAACAAAATAAGGAAATAACAATGTTATACATTGTATACAGCACCATGCATGATTGCGTCAGTGCTGGACTAAAGGTGCGTTATGACTGCATGTGCTAGTCAGTATGAGTTTGTGTGCATTCTACGTCCAATGTGCTAACTCTTTGTGTGCCGCGTTGTATGTGACCCGGCCTCCCCCCGTGTGCCACATGATTTCGATTCCGCAACCCATGAGCCCTTTTAAAAATCATTCTGTAGGCCTATACTTTTCAAAGCTATGTAACTTTTAACAGAAGTGTTTAAGCCAGATATATACATGTAGTGAGCAAAGTAGTACAGAAGCTTGAAACTTCCCAGTGCTGTACAATTTAATGATAACGTTTGTCTTTTTTTTCATACAAATTGGCAACATTCAAAACAAATACGTTCAAGTACACGATTAATTGTGCGTTTTCACGATGTTATACCTGTTCTGATTTTGACATCCACAGCTAAGAACCCCTGTACTGTTGGTTACATCTAAACTTCACTGCATCGAAACATTAAAAAAAAAAAAAAAGAATCGTTCAGTCTGCCCTGTCACGGCATTGTAGAATACCTGTGCCCTTTACATACACTGTATATTAATTATTCAGGACATACAGTGTAACACACCCCATTTGTATACCAGTCTACAGACTGTCCATTGTATTTGCATGTATTTGCACAAAATCCCCATTTTCTTCTTCAAATTTGTCGAGTGCAGAAGTGTTGACTCGCTCGAACTTACCATCTTGTTTGCTCAACAATCGGGAATATTATGCAGGCAATGACGTGGGAATTACTATGTAGGCTACCCAAGGGTGTATATTTAACAGCTTATGCATTCCCCGAGTTCATGCCATGCATAGTATGCGAATAAATTCTGTAATATCATGTCGATGTTTGGCTTATTCTTGAAAAATATGCTAGATTTGTAGTCCAACTACAACACTCACCGACAAAACACCAAAACATGACTGTGTGATATTCATCAAACAACATGGCAACACGAATGTCCAAAATGGAGAGACATGAAAACGTAAATTTACGCTCACTTGAACATAATGACGGATATTGAATAGAATCAACTTGCATAATGGTTATGAAAGCTTTAGTGATGAAATCGTTTGCAGTAATTTGAATACAGTTTACCGCCATATGCACATCTAATCAGGCTACTGTAGACTGTTTTGTCGAGTTACCTCGGACATACATGTTTATGGTACGTGTAATACAATTCAAGGAACTGTGAGATTGTGTTTCTCTTTCTGCGGTTGCTTCCACTACTAGTTTACTACATAATATGCTACTACCGTTATACTGTCACTATTATCATTCTTCACTGAAGCATGGAGCTACCAAGGATCATCTATATCAGCCAATACCCTTTTTGTGCCTCTCTTGAAACTCTGCTATATGTGCTGTCCTTCCTTTCCAGTATACACTTTGTTATCGCTCTTTTCGTTTGCATATTACACTGTACTTCTCTGATTGCCATATGCCTCTATTTGATGCAAGTGCGACGACTTTTCAGTTGTTTATTTTCTTTTCTTTTTTTCACAAGAAATAGAAATGAAATGACCGGTTTTAAATGCACCTGTTATAATTAATTTGTTTCGATATCACAGTGTGGTTACATCGTATGAGATAACATATAATGCAGACAGAAATGAATGCACTGTCTTCTATTATCCTTTTTCTTTCTTTCTTTCTCTGTGTTCAGTTTGTGATGACAGGTTGTGCAAACTTGGTGCAGGCTTTCGACAGAAAGAGGAAACATCGAGTAGATGAGATGCCGGTAAGGAAATGAATGAATGAATGAATGAATGAATAAACAAATAAGTAAATAAATCAACATAAACAATTAAATAATATATATATATTTGTATAAATATTAATTATATATATATATATATATATATATATATATACGTATATATATATATATATATATATATATATATATATATATATATATAAAGAGTTTGTTCACAAAAACCAATAAGTCCATATTTGCCAAATGGAACAAACTCTTCATATATACACACACACATATATTATGTTATATCTATATATATATATATATCTATAAATATACATACATATTATGTGTGTACATATATATATATATATATATATATATATATATATATATGGTTGTGTATATATGTATATATGGTTACTCTTCATATATATATATATATATATATATATATGAAGAGTTTGTTCCCAAAAACCGATAAGTCCATATTTGCCAAATGGAGATATTTGCGATTAAAGGTCAAGAAAAATAAAGAGAATAATAAGAAAATTTTGCTTCTTTTGACCATAACTTCAAAAATGTACCTTCGTATGTAGTGACCAATATATCATTTAAAAGGTATTATTTTGTACTTTATGACAGAGACCGTACTTCAAAATCTTAAAAAAGGACTTATCTGTTTTGGCGAACAAACTATTCATATATATATGAAGGGCGTGATCGCAAAACGGGATAAATGTTATTTTCAAACACTTCCAAGTATAAAGTCCACCATCCGATAGAGCAACATAAATTCCTTCCTTTGATTGTTACATAAACACAGAATGTTCTAGATGTTATGTTAATAATACCCAACATTTTCTTATTGCCTGTGTTTGCAAATATCTCAAATAACCAAGAATTGATTTAACTCGTTGTGTGCTTAAACTCGTCTGCAAACATTACGTGGCGCCACCATAATCTTCAACCGGTACATTCCCTGCTCCTGCTTTTGTTGGCCACTGAATCGCCATGCTTTTTTTTTTTATTCCTGTTAAAGATATTTTTTACCATTTGCAGATGAAACAAAAAACACACATCTGGTGCCTAAGAATATTTCTAAAATGTGAGTTAGTGATAGAAACAACCAATGTAAAAATGTTGCTCAGTATAATCAATGTAAAGTATTGTTAAATATACAAAATGTGAGCAATAATTGTATTACTTTTTTTTTCTAGAATAAACCGTCTACACTGATAATTTATCGCCAAATTACAGTGATATCTCCTTACTATAGGCTTTGTTGTGACATCTTTAGATGGCAGGATGTTGTCTGATACAACTGACCTACACATATGCATTATGTGATAAATCGAACATTTTCAAAATCACTGCCCCCAATGCTAAACTATACCTTTAAACCAGTGTGTTGAATCACCCTGCCTTATTAAATAATTCAAGGGTTATCGTGCACACAAAGACTTTGGGCGCCTCCCTTTCGTAGACGTCCGTGACACACCTATACTCTCTATTGTCGAATACGAAGGAGAGAGCTGTTTGGCAATTTTCCACAAAGTAAAATGCCTGAAAATGCTCGGCATGATTTATCCCCCCCCCCCCACACACACACACAGACACACGCACAAGCAAACATACATTGTACATTGTAGGGACACACATGTACAGTTTATATACACACTTTTGCATTGTAAGTACACACGAAGAGAATCCACTAAGCTGGAAAGAAATAAACGAACTACAAGCAAGAAAACAAAACGAAATAAGATTACTCTTTGGAACATAAATCGTCTTTTGAATGACTGAGCTTATCAAATCGGAGTGTTGTGTATTATAATGAATCCCCTTTAATATTACGTTTAGGAGTGGTATGACTTTTAAAATAAATGTATTTAATTAAGCATAACAACTTTGAACACTGACAAGTTAAGATGCCATGCTGTCGTATAGTTTTGCAAGAGTCACCTTATTTTGTTTTACATATCATTTAGGCCAGGTAACTTGTCTACTGTTGTTAGTATTAGTAAATTGGTTTACGACTGAATCGGACTATAAAGTAGACCTGATGTATATATATGTTACCATGTTCTTTTTTGTTGTTGTTATCGATCAATACATGGAATGAGAAAAAAAAAACACTGATTATAATGTTATTACAGTACCTGCTATTGTAATATTGACCGTTCACCACATGCTACATGATGAGTGTTTTGTTGTAATTGTCTTCCTCGTCGTCATTGTTGTTTTAGTTTAAAGCTGGGTAGCTGCTCCTATTACATTGACTATTATCACAGTAATGATTAGTGTTTTTGTGTGTTTACTTTCTGTGTGTGGGTGTGTGTGTGTGTGTGTGTGTGTGTGTGTGATTTACCTCTTTAACTGCTCATGTAGGCCTATAGTTACTCTTAACCTTTACCACAGTGATAATCAATGTTGTTGTTTTTTTTTTTTTATTTATGTGCGTGTGTGTGTATGCGTTAGCAGTTTATCCTTAGCTGAATATTGACTTTTACTACAGTAATGACCAGTGTTTGCATGTATTTGTTTGTGTTTGTGTGCCCGCCCGTTTGTGTGTGTGTGTGTGTGTGTATATATCCTTTACCCTAGTTACTGTATTTTATCCATTACCACAGGATAATGTAATAATCAGTGTTCTTTTTATTTTATTTTATTATCCCTACAGTTTTCCTTTACTGTCATCCTGTGTAACTTCGTCGCCCTTCTCGTTGCTGCCCTCTGCATCGGTTTTCTGACGTGGGGTGCGTGGGCCACGCTCGATGACGGCGTGCAAGTCGGGGAGGAAGCCGCGGTCGAGCTCTACACTGCCGTCGTCATCGCCTCCATCTTTATCCTCGTGCTGTCGATGACTGCTATGTTCGTGGACTGCTGCTCGCTATCGTTCGGGCCCCCTGCCGAGGTGAGAGACTTTTATTACGTAAAAGCCTACCCAGAAAATGTATCAAACTAGTTAATGCATTTAGAGCGAAGTCCATTTGCGTTGCATCTACTCGGTTATGTATACTTATACATATCATTTCCATTTTAGCAAAGTATCAAGATTTCATAGAGTACTGGTATGTATTTTATACATTTTCCTCTATATTATGTACGACTATGTACGACTATGTAAAGGTGGTTGTATTCACAGTCCAAAGAACTAAACAATTTTGTTATATCTATGACGGATGCATGACTTTTGTCTACAATTGTGAACAATTCAGCGATTTCATTGTCATGGTATTAATACGCCATGAGTGATGATGCTAATAATAATTATGCGGTGAAATTGAAGGGGTCGGTGCATTATAGTGCTAACCCACACAATGTTCATTTTGAGATAATCGCTTTTGAAAGTTTGGAAAAATCCATAAATCAGGTTAATGACTCGAGAAGGCCAATTTTTTCGTATATGAACCTTTACATACTCAAGATTGAATAGTGTCTTGGGGAAATTTACTACACTGATATTTTGGTGGATTCAAGAGGATTTTTCAAGTCACATTTTGAATTTGTGGCTTAGCACTTTATTGTAGCCAAATCCGTCGTGTATACAAATACTCTTTATTTTTTGAAAACTCACAAAATATCAATATCTCTTCGCTAAAAATGGAAAATTAATGTAATATTTGAGTTTCCCTCCTATGTGACGTGAAATTAAAATAAGATATACTTGTTTTTAACTGTCTGTGTTGTATAATCTGTGTGAATTATGAAGACGAAATTTGTATATATTTCAGACGCACACACGAGCACAGAATCAATGATATACGCATAAAGACATCTTGATATGTGGATAGTAAACAATTTCAGCAATTCAAGTTTTAAAAGACAAAGAATTCAGTGTCATACAAAATAATAATATGATTTGTTGGGGGGGGGGGAGGGGTTATATCATTGAGGATTTTACATTTTCCGTGTACCTAAAAGCAGGGAAAGAGTCCCTTCTTCAGCATTATGCATATAACGCATTTTAAATTTAGAGTGTCTAGATCAGAGAAAATAAAGTAAAATGGTACATATCAACATTATTCCAGAGATTATCATGTGTTTTGTTAAGGAGAATAAAATACCATAAAGTAGCCATTAAGGCCTTGTTTAGCCATATTGGTTTTCTTGTTTAGGGTATCAAAATCACCAATAGTACTCTAAAATCCTTCTTTGTATGAAAACGAATTTACAAAAAAAAAAAGTGTTGTATGAGAATTATGACTGTACATGCCATTAATCCTCTTCATGTTCGTTGGTAAATGCAGGCTGTGTGAAATTATGCAGGAAAGTTCTTATCACAAAATGATTCTGAATTACTAACTCTTAATGGTCAAAAATCTATGAAAAGAAAATTTTTAAAAATTGGGAAAAAATCTCTTTGGAAGCCTGAACAGTTATAGATTTCGCATATTTGGACAGATCATCCATGCTGAAATACAATGTGCCGAATAAGACCAAAATAGTCTACGTATTATACCAAGTTGGTGTGTTTATACACATACATGTACATTTTACCCCATATGCACGTTTTCAGACTACATTTGGATCATGAAGATCATTTAGGAACAAGAAAAAAAATGTTCTCATGTCAAAGCTGTTACGGTGACAAAAACATACACGAAAAAGTGAAAAATCTATATGCTTTCAAAAGTTTTATCAATCACAAATCTTCAAATTAATTTGAAGGAACCTTTCTTTTTTGCAAATTAATCTTGAAAACAACCCTGTGAAAAAAAAAAAAACCAAAACTCTGAAATTTGTAACAGAATACAGCAAATACATTTTCTCTCCAAAATGGGGATTTCTTCATAAAAGTGCATGATAAATACCGAGTTTGAAGGGTAAATTCAGTAGTGGAAAAAAGGGAGCTATTGACTCACAATTAAATTACGTTAAAAAACACTATACTATAACATTGATGCTTTAAATTCCGCTTTGATTGCTTTCAACGTTTATTGATTTAAATTGAGAAACCGGACAGAGGTATCAACTGTGAATTTTATACGACAGCGTTAGATTTGAAAAATAATGTTTGCAGTTATATCATAAATGTAACATCCTTTCAAAGGATGTTAAATATGTAAGTATCGTGTCTCGGTTATGTAAGAAACTACAAGGAAGCAGAGCTGTATTGACAGCGGCAGGATTTTTTTGAAAATTTGAGGTAATTTAATCGATATTAAGAATGCATTTTGTTTTTATCCATTTTCTACTGTCTATAGCTAATCCCCCTAAATATGGCTGTGAAAGCATAGCAAAATTGCACTTTATTCAAAAGAAGTTACAAATTAATCAATGACAATTTCAAATGTTGTTTCACTAGTGATCTAATTCTGTAAGAATTACTAACAGATAAGGCACATGTCCAAACATCCAGCTATCCGTACATTTTTTCTTTTTTTTTTTACCCATATGACCGTTTTCAGATCACACTTGCATCGGAAAAAAAAAATCGTAAATTTAGAGACAATACACTTATTACAATAAGCCATTTCGATGAAAAAAACACACATAACAAATGAAGATTTATATTTTGAATATATTTCATCAGTTATTTAACTACTGATTAATTTTGAGGAAGCTTTCCTTTTGAAGCGAAATGTCAGCATGAATAAAGTGCTAACCCACTAATGAAACTTTTAAGGTGCACAATGCTAAAATACTCCTAAAACCAGTGATTGTGGTATTTTCCTGATAAGTTCAAAAAATATAAAAAACTGGCGAAAAATGTCATGATCAGTAGAATTGGCATGAAAATAGTGCTAACCCCAACAGTACAAAAATTAACAAAAAATACTCATTAAATGCTTAAAATTTCATTAATGTTTATCTCATGTCCATTTTCATAACTGGCAGAAGAGTACAAGTTATGTTATGAATCAGAATCACTCATTTTTGTAGATGAAAAAGTTTCCTCACTCTTCAGATTTAGATATTTTTATGACACCCTTCTGTCTGCTACCATGGAGGTCGCCATCTTGAAAAGTGTGGCTTAGCATTATATTCCTGCCTATAAGATGTGATTAATTTTCGGGGCAAAAAGATGCTTGCATTAAAAACCCATTTATTGCTTAAATTTCAAGATGACATTTTTAGGGATTATAGAGCAGTGATTCAGGATGGTGTAAATGCATGTAACTCATTTTTCACCAAAGTGTGGGTTAACACTATAATGCACCGACCCCTTCAATTATAAATTTAAGGTGATAACTGACAAAACCATTTCATGTAAAATCATTTGCTTTTTCTTTGCAGCCGAGACCCTCATATTACGACTACCCACCAAGACAGGTTCCAGCCATTTACAAGGCGTAAAGAAGCAGGTAATATATCAATCCAATGATTGACTTAATTTGAAACATTACCTGCTAAATTACATCAACTGATGGGTCTGCACAACTCTGAGTATTCTGATTATCCTTAAGTTCGAGTTACCAAATGGCATATAAAAGCATATCTTTTTTTATTAATTTATACATTTCATCCTGTAACCATTATTGAAGATGAATGATTAAAAGCATAAACTAACTTACAAAGGACAAGATATAGATTTACAATGTACACGCGCAGACGTTTACGTGTATATGACTGTATTACATTTATTGATTACTTGATCGATTGGCTTTATTGTAGTAACATTGTTCTTTTTAAGAAAGAGTGACCGGTCTGCCTTTGTTTTAAGCGTGTGTAATTTTTTCATCTAACTCCGAAATTGACTGAAGGTTTGAAGGGGTGCCACTATCATTGAGGAATGACTTGTTTAAATCTCACTCAAAAAACTTCTGAAACCGTCCCGTAAAAAAGCCACGCGTCCTCATTTGATTCTTTTCAACTTTCTTTGTTCTTACAGGTAAATAAATTTATGAGCGGTGTCTTTGCTGTGTGAAGAAAGAATAATCCCCGACAGAGCGACTGGTAATAAATCTACGACATGACATCCATGCTGCGTCAACCCTAGAGTCTGAAAAATCTGCCAGCATAGTTGACAGCTCGTGACAGAAATATCAAGAAGAACTTGTAGACGCACAGCTGCTGAAGTGAGCGTAGTATTTGATGATAATGATTGCTGCGTTCGCTATTACCTTAAACTTTACTGCAATTTTTTTTAACGCCGCAAGTGCAAATTGTCAGCATCGTTTTCTTTTTAATTAGGACTCAATAGTTGGTACCAGATTTTAGATGTTGTTGGACCCCAAGTGAAGTTGGAATTACGGAAGCGAGGTCGAGATAATCCGGGGGCTGGGTTAGAAATGACAGGAGGTATATTGTCCCGATTTCACACAATAAAAACGATTGGTCTGCACCTGTATGATACGTGAGCAAATGGAAAACAACTGATTAGATAGGTACGCCATCGTTATAGGCCGAATATTATCATCAGGCAATCAAGTTGTATATAGTGAGTTTTCAACAGACTTGATTTTATTACCATTGAATAGGAAACTTCTGATTTTTACATTATTTAATCTTATCTAATACTGAAGAATCTGTCATAAATTGAGCAATCAAAGTAGGTCTTTATAAAATTCCACAACCAGAACAATAATGCAAAATCAAAACTGTCCTTCAAATAAAACACAAAGTTTCACTCTCCAATCATTATTATCGAACATCCACAATGAATACTAAAATTATGTTAAAAAGATATTTCGCAAACCGAAAAAAGAAATGGTTGGAGAAAATGTTTAAATTATTCATTGAAAGTACCTCTAAACATGTAGATACTGATCTAGATTTGACATTTAACATTTTCTTACATTGTATAGCTGTGATATCAAGTTAAAAAGAAAGAAAACAATGTTCGGGATACTATTTGCCTTAATAGAGTAAAGAGAATATATGCTAAACTTCTAAATGCCTCCTGTTGAATAAAGCTCGAATAAATTGAACAAACGTGATTGTTGATTTTATTTTGTAATTGAAAATCACAATCAAAATGTAATTAAAACATTCCTCTTATCTACAGTCTTTCGCTGAATGTATTTATAAAACTTTCAACAAAAGGAGAATACCTCACATTCGGCGTGTTAGAATACAAGTAAAACCTTTTGAATCTATTAATCAGTTTCGTGTATATATAAGAAATATTGATAAGATATGTGTATAACTTGTACACTCTCTTCTTATATCTAATATATTATGTACCTGCGTTTAATGTTCGTCTACCTATCGTACACCCTTCCATTCTTTCTGTGAAAATATAATCAGTCTTTAGCTTTCATAATAGGTGCACGTCATTAAAGGAAAGCAATATTGATAATCACTGTGTGTATATTTTGTATAAGGGAGACTGAGAACCTTTTTGTTGAATAATGCTATTACGCAATTCGAGTGACGTGAGACTGAAAATTGCGTCACTGGTGACGGTCTGTTTTGATTTTACATTTTAGCTGTTTCTAATAAAGTCTGCGCCAATATCAGAACAAAATCGCTCTAGTGAAGTGTTGTATTTCTTTGTTTTGAAAAAATAAAAACAGTGGGGAATATTTTCATTAAGATCTCTCTTTCCGCATAATTATTGGGTTTTTTTATGTACCATTCTGCAAACACGCATGAGCACATAAAGGCATACACACATATGTATGTACATAAATAAATATATACATATATAATATATATATATATATATATGTATATATATATATATATATATATATACATATAATATGTGTGTAGTCAAAGAGATAGGGAGAGAGTGAGAGAGAGACAAAAAGGTATGTGACGTTACCACTAATATAAGGAAGCGGTAGATACCACGAGGGTGATAACACAAATTACAGCTACAAATTTATTGATATATTTCTTGTTTCACTTGTGTACCAAAAGGACCTGGCCAAAGTACAGTTTTTTTTTTTTTTTTTTTTTTGAAGGAAGACGTTATACAAATTTAAACTCCACAATTAGCAAGTTTGAACTTTGAGTCTTAATTTTCTCTTATTCAAAAATGAATGCATCATCCGAAGCTTACAAGTGAACACCACTACAAGCCAAAGTAATCACAACGTAGACTGTTTATATTGCTCTCAAATAACCATCTATTGACAAAACCACATTTGGATGGAGAAGTATATCGTTGAGTTGATGCTATCACAGAATATTCCCTTCATTGGGTACATTTTGATGAAGATTATGAAAACCAGACTTTTGTTGTGTAGTGATTTCCATCTGTCGGCAATTGCCAAGTACACTATCTTTAACCTGAAGAGATATCCCAAATAATACACAAAGTAAATAGTTCCCTACTGCAGCTGAATTAAAGGCTGACTGATCATAAACAATCGTGTAGTACAATTACCGTCAATATAAGAGAATAACGACGGGTCGTTCATAAAATGGTAAAATGCTAAAAAGGCTTGTATGAAAATAAAAAAGGAAAGTAGTTAATTATACAAACTCTGATCAGAGGGAAGATAAATAGTTTGAAGCAGTCGCTTGCTTTACATCATAATACACACCGTTTCATCAATACTTTTTGCATAAATAGATCACCTGACAATTAAACTACAGTTTTTGTATACAATTTGTATAAAAGCAAGAAAAACACTTTTTGGCATTTTTTTTTTCTTCCCTAGAATGTAGACGGCTACACGAATAATATACGTTAGTACACTACCGAAAGACAAATCACCAACAATATACTATATTTAGTTTACTTTCATATACTAGATATGGCATAAAGAATTTTACGACCAAAATTGTATTCTCAAAATATCATGAAAGTCTTTTGACAGAAGTTACAATTAAGTTTTGATATTGTTCTAAAGTATTTGATTTTTTTTTTTAAATCATATAATTTGATACTTGGACATTTCATAAGAAATCGTGCAACATTTAAAATCTTACTTTAACCAAACACAGTCACAGTTTATTCAAAACATAGTAGTTATAATTGTTAGTATGCGATCGACAAAGTACTTCCAAGTTTCACATGCCAACTTGATTTCGGATAAGTTCATTTCATACCTTTCGATGCATGTACGTAACCTGTAAACGTTGCCTTAGTGACAATTAGGAAAGAAAACACCTAATACGTGCAGGTATCAAGTTAAAGCTATGCAAATAACAATTTTGAAATTTAACAATAGTTTGAGAAAAGATTTAGCCGCCGTCTATGTATATTTTTTGCTTTACCATGTATGACGGTAGATGCAGATGTTGCAATGTTCAATATTTGTCTAAAGGGGGAAAAACACCCGAATCTGTAATCATGCATTGAAAAGAAAAGAGGCGTTACTTTCCTCAAGATTTCCAAACGGAAAAACTGTCACTCTCCGTATCAAAAGAAGATAGCATGCTGGTGTAAAATGGTACTGTGTGCCGACTTGCATATGAGAAGATTGTGATTGACTGCGTCTTTATGTGACACCCGACATGCCCGATGTCCTCTTGGAAAACTCGTGTCATGTCAAACTCACCTAAGCAGAGTCTAAAGTCCACCGCTCACCATACGACTTTCGGTGGCACGACTCATAGACTTCGGATCCGAAATAAATCTCGATACCCTTATGAAAAAAAAAAAAAATGCGCTTGTTTATTTCAGATGAGAAGTCGCTCAGTCGTGCGACCGACAGTGGTATAGCGTGCTGCGGGCTTGACGCGACCTCTTTTTCGACTTATGTGAAATGCGCCTTACACAATAAAGTTATAGAGTTAAAGACGTTTGCGCATCCACCCAAGAAAATAAATCTCTTCTCCTTAACATATTTCTCGATTTTTGCAAAGTTGACTGCATGTAGAAAGGATTATGATATCACCACGTTGAATCGTCGGTCCGCCTAGTAGAGTTTAGCACCCGGGTGCATCTGTGGATAACGAGGGGGCATATCATAGCCGTCCAAGGGGTAAGGGTGCTGTCAAACGAAAATAGTGAGAGAAAAAAGTGACATAACATTATGGTCTTTGCTGAGTGAATGACAGCCTCAACGAATTAATACGTGTTTCATTTCCTTTCTCTGATTTTCTCATTCTCTAATTCTCTATTTCATATCTAAATGTGTTTCAGTCCTCCACGATATCATTCACGTAATGATAATAATTATTGTATTATGTAAGAATATTAAAACAAAGAAAAAACAATCAAAGCCAAAGTTATTCTACTTGGCAATTTTTTGATGACTTATTTTGCCTAACCTCAATTCTACTCAAAATCCTGTAAAACCATTATGACATTGTGATATAAGGCAAATTGCAAATTTACATAATTATGATTTGTTATTGTTGTTGTTAATCTTTTACACTGTACTCTTTTGATTTAGGATTGCATACCAAAGCACAAAAACAAAAACAAAAACAAAAACAAAACAAAACAAAAGTTTTCATTCCTTCCTTTCTCTTCTTTTTTTATTTTGTAGCATCGCCTCAAAATCGTAACAGACGACACTTTCAATGCATTCTATTACCTGCGATAGGGAAGGCGTGCTGAAGCAAACGGTGAAGCAGTCAGCAAAAAGCGCCATCAACGACAAGATACAGATGATAGACATGGCGGCGATCACGGTAGCAAAAGAAATCACGTAGATGTTGTGGTTGGCCCCAACACTCGAGTTGGCTGTTACGTCCTCAGCCATAGCCCAACTGAAGAGACCAATCACAACGCTGGATGTCAGGAACGCCACGGTATTGGCCATGAAACTTGACAGTGAGATCTGTGTCGATTTCAAAGTAATAAAGCATTAGCCGTAGGAAGGTATCGTTCGGTGGTCGTATTCAACTACCGTTTGGTGATATTATTTCAATCTCATAAATACTATAATAAAAAAAAAACTGTTTGGGTTTAAGCAAGAAAAGTGCAGCGACCTGCCATCAGTTGGTATGACATAGCGACAGCAAAGTTATTACTGCGCCAGTATTTTCTAAGTATTGATATGTTTAGAAGCTTGAAAGTATAATTAATTATGTAGCTCCCTAGACGTCCTAAACTTCTCAGAACTTAGAAAGTAATACAATGACCGTTTCTTCCTTGTCAGGTCTGTCCACTACTGGTACCTGACAAAAATATCCTTGTTTATTCTTATTCTTTTTTCCTATTCAAATTCTTATGCTTATTATTTCTATTCTTCTTCTTATTGTTATTAATATTATTATTATTATTATCATTATTATTATTATTATTATTATTAGTAGTAGTAGTAGTAGTAGTAGTAGTATTAGTATTTCTTTGTCTATATATTTATGTATTTATTTATTTTCACGACTTGTGTAGCATTTCACCATTGGCCATTGGCTTCCCAGAAAGAATAATTGCGTGGATAACAATTTCTAACAAATCATCACAAAACTTACATGTGCATGAATCTCAAAGTACTCAGGCTGCAGATTACTCGAATTTAAGTGCATAGAATTCTTTCAAACTGTTCTTTTACCGATAGATAGCCTTACCTGAACCAATGATAAGCACAACCATATTCATAATTTTTATGATAATTGTAATTATAAACTCCACGTTGGGCCTGTAAATGGGCCTACTTATAAGTATGTCTATCTATTCATTTGTTGATTTATCTATGTTATTTATTGCATGCAAATGTTCAAGTATCATGTATTTCAGTTACATTTCATATCTTAATGATATCCATAACAGAGTGTGTGTGTGTGTGTGTGTGTGTGTGTTTGAGAGAGAGAGGGGGGGGGGGGCGGTTGGGGAGAGACTGAACTTCAATGCTGTGATGGATCATTTCTTACCGGTAGAAACGAGTTCTTGGATTTCTTCTTTTTGCCGCCTAAAACTGACACGAGGTTCGCAGCACCGCACATCAGTATCTAGAGAAAGTCAAGCAACGAGAGATAATCTTTAGCGAAAGAAGGACAAGTTCACTTTCTAATGCAGAAGGTGGATTGAGAGGATGCATTAATATTTAAATTGTAGAACACATCAGAGAAAGTTTGAGAAAAATCGGACATACCGGTGAAAGGTTATGATTTAAAGTTTAAGTGTTAATACCGTTTGATGAGAAAACTACAATGGTTTGTGGTGTCACAATACATGAGTAGAAGGAAACCAAGAAAATATAATGAAAATTCAACACATGATCACTTTTCCCTTACGATAAAAAGAGCACTTGAATTGCCTCTTCCAGAAAGCAGGGGGAAAGATATCACCCTTAACATCCATCAGAAACATTAGTAAAGGAAATGTGTACATCTGTTGTACTTTATAATAAAATAAATACGTTTTTCAAAATACTGATTGTGTATACTGTTTGTGTTCTATTCAACAGGTCTCTCCCAATAGTAAGACTGAGTTCATTTGTTAAGTATTGCATGGACACTTTATTTACTATATCATTCCCAGACATCACGTCATGCATAATATGCAACGTCGGCTATTGACCTGGTATTTGCTTCCTTCATGTCTAGTAGCCGCTACTTTTATGTCGAATAAAACAGCATTATGAGGATATCTTCGTATACCGTCCTCCAATGTTAGAAACTGTAATGTTTTCCTTTTACGTCATGTTTAAGGCCTAAGAAAAAATGGAACTCGCTAAAAAGAAATAATAATAAAATAAAAAAATAATAATAACAAATGCATTTACCACCGCAAATGTGAGAATTAAAAAGAAAAGAAAAATAAAAAATGATAAAAGAAAAAACCAAAAGTTAAGACCCTCAAGAATCCACAAAAGAAAAAAAAAGTATCATAACGATAAAAATAGGTCGAGCACATGAACAGAAAGGTAAACATGATATTGTTTAAATGCCTCGCGCAACTCCTTCTGATCATCAGCTGTCGTGGAGGGCAGCAAACAAACTTACAATGAGACCACCCCAGAGCGGGATTCCACTGGCGTGGTTTTCTTCGGCCGGTGCTGGAACCGATAGCACGGCATCAGTAGTAAGCGAAAATACGGCCATGGTGAGGAGAATCTGCACAGCCCCCGTGAAGCCGATGAAACTTCTGCGAAAACCCATCGTTGGTGGCGTACTTTACTCAATGCGTGTCGGCACTTCGAAGAAAATCTGAAAAACGAATACAAGAATGGCAACAAAACTTTGAAATGAAAAAAGAAAAACAAACTATAAATAGCAAAACAAAGAAAACAAAAGAGACCAAACAGGACTATAGTGAAAGAAAAAAAGTGGCATAAGCAGTATGTGATTTCCTTTGGCACAGATCTTTGCATGATCCCATTTGCATTGATAAGTGACACTATAAGACCTACCTGACGACATTTGCATACATTTAATTTATTGTTTATTCAAAGAGCGTTTTGCAATCCAATATGCAAACAGAACACTTAATGCCATGCCGCACTTACTGCTCAAATACAGAACAATAAACTTATTGTATGCTGCTTTCTTGATAAAAATAAAAATCATAAAGACCCCCTCCCCCCACACAAAAACCCCATAACAAAACAACAACAACAACAACAACAACAACAACAACAACAACAACAACAACAATTGTTTGTTGTTGTTGTTATTGTTGTTGTCGTTGTTGTAACAGTCTTAAAAGTACTAATTTACCATTTGCAGATGAAACAAAAATCCAGCATTAGTGCTTCAAAATAGTTCTAACATGTGAGCTAGGCGTAGAAACAAGCAATGTAAAAATTTGAGCCTGTATAATCGCTTTTAAATATTGTTAAATATACAAAATAATATGGACAATAGCTTTAACTTTTTATGGGCCATGGTGAAAACCCCCTGTGTGCCACATTATTTTGAGACACCAATGCGGTTATGCTTTGAGAAAACATTCTGTTTTTCAAATCCATATAACTTTTACATATTTCAGTTAAAACCTGGATATGTCGTGAGCAAAGTTGTAAAGAAAATACCAAGCCTTACTTTGACGTAAATTGTATGCCAAATCTATGATTATTTCTTAATTCCGAATGACTAGTAGCTACATTACTGTAAAAGGATGACTTTTGCATACGTATAACAGTGACATAAACTTATAATTTACACGTAAATCCAGTACGAAACACTGCTTGCTGGTCAATCATTACATAAAATGCAAGCTATATATGTGAGAGGAACAAATCGCGACAAACGATGTTATTGTACCGTGGCATTTGGCGATTTATCGATCAGTTTGGGCGGGTTTGTTCGTTTGAGCAGAATATGCGAAGTTGGCATGCACGCAGTCGACTGAGTCGGGCGTGCGAACGTGGCACGTAAAGAGTTGACAGAAATTTTCCAGACTTAACCGTCTACAGTATCTTTTAAATGACAAAAAAAAAGTAATATCTTCTTATATTTCAGGTTTTATTACACAAATCTTATATAGTTGGATTTTTCTTTTTGTGATACAACTGACCTACACGAATGCATCAAATGTAATATCTTGAACATCTTTTTCCCAAAGGTAATCAAGACCTTTACACTCGACATCAGACTGACGGAGCAGGAAGGTTTTATAGCGGATGAGGGTCAGGAATTTAACAGAGCTTGTCTTAGGTTAGAATCCTGCCCAGTGCGTTCAACAATGTTTTGCCCACAACATTGCTCTTGACCCAGGTGTATAAATTGGTATCTGTTGATGCTGGGGTAACGATAATGAAGTAGAACCGTTGAGAAGAGCAATAATAACATACAAGAAGCTATCAATATGAAAATATGAATATGTATTATTCCTCAATGAGAGAAAAAAAAAATGCAAACACCTACCCCGGGCCGACACTTCATTCTATTCAAATTTGGTAGAGGTGTTTGCTGTAAGTGACTGGGTTTTGAGAAGCCTAAAAAAGTATCTACTGCGGAACATTTTTTCTTTCTCGCATATTCTTTCCGTTATTTCAAGTAGATGAAACGTTTTTGTTATTGTTGTTGTTTATTCTCATTTTAATGATTTAGAACGTACATAGACCATTCCGAGTCATATCTTCAGAGAAACCTCATTCTTATTAGAATCGCCCTCCCTCCCCCCCCCCAAAAAAAAGGCTGTATTCCCTTCTCATTTCTATCCATTTTTGTAAAATATCTTTAGTGCATTTCTATTAAAAGGCATAATATACTCCTTACCAGTCAAAATTAAGCACAAACAGTATAAAAATGATACTGAATCCTTCCCAGGGTGTTAATATAAGGGAGATACACACTCATGAATATAATATCGTAATACGTAAACATGTTCATCATAATATGAGTGTATAGTATACACAATCGCAAACGCAAGGCATCTATTACTGAGCATTTCAACATCACAATCATTTGAGAAAACAGATATTTTTTTTTTTACTTCATGCATTATGCTTATCTTTTACCATATGCGGGAGACAACAGCAGAAGTTAAAACAAGGCATGAAACTGAGAATTTCTTATCTCAGGTATAACTGAATCACTCATGACGTGTAAAACTATTATTATTACCATCGTCTAACAATATAGGATTTAAATTCTGTTGAGCCTATGGCTAACTCGAACGTTTATCCTCTATTCCTTCTCTTAAACTGTGAAAACAGACACAAAAAAGAAATGATGGATATCCCGATGGAAATGACTAAAAGATGGGAAAGAATTGAAAATTAGCATTATAAAAGCAATCATTAAAAAAAGCCAACAACAACATGTCTTGAGATTAAACATATTTTTGATACGAACATATTATTGGCGTGGCCTTTGTGAGTCTCAAAATGGAGAGTTTTTACTTCCGTTTTTTTTTTTCTCCACTTTTTTTCTATTTTTCACAAGAAACTGATATTGTTATCAACATTACGTTTACCTTATTTTTGTTAAAATTGTAATTCATACTCCTAGACCAAAAGAGAACAATGTGATTTTAGAACATCTTGTCCATAAATGTTCCCTGTCTACAAGTTTGTACTGTTGCCCAGTCAATGACAAGCAAAACTCTAGTAATACTGAGTTACATACTAATTTGTTTACACGAGGACAAACGCACATAGAAGCAAGGAAACACGCACAGAGGAATAAAAAAAAAAATAAACGTTTGATTGCTGCGTGTCGATTCGAAACCATTCACCCATAAATGGGCGCGGAAGGACTCGACTACTACTGCACTGACACACGAGCGTCGAACCGTACGCTCAACTTGGCTGTTTTCTAATTGGCTTGGCGGCAACGTTTTTCTCGAGCCTGTGCTGGTACGTGTAGTAGCAGAGAAAAATATCTGTTGTAAAAAAAGGATGTCATATTCCGGTGGGCTGTATTGACTTAGTTTAGCAAGAAGATTTGCAAGCTAGGACAGTCTGAACTGTCTCTGCGAATGTCCCTGCTATAAGAATAATAATATGGTCCCATTCCACAGGACTAAGTACTGACTTAGGTTAACAAAACGGCGTAACAACTTGAATACTCTGAACTGTCTTTACGATACTTTGTGTGCCATGTTCATTTGTATTGCCACAGGCCAATATCATTACTCATACTTCATTGTTAGAGACGTCTTTTTTCCTGTGTACCAAAATGTGCCGAGTAAATACCGTTTGCAGTCTATTGCTAGTCATCTCTACAGTCGAGCCTTAAGCATAGAGGACGGCATCATCATTAATTTTGTCAACTTTTTTGCAGGCGGGGGGAGGGGGGTGGACCACATTTGCAGGTGTGCACCATGCTTTTTATGGAAGAGTGAAGTAATTTTGCCTGGGCCATTAACTACCTGATAAATGGAACTTCAATTCGATGTCCTATTCGAGGTACAGACTGTTTTACATTAAAGAGAAAGACGTGATTGCACTCAACATTGCTCAGCAAGGCTCAATAGAACTCGAACCCGGGCTACGTGATCGCTATAAAACCACCTCGCCTTCGCAATGCTGCAAAATATCAAATGCGTGTGTGAGACGATAGTTTCCGTGTTGTCAACTTTGCCAATAACGATATGTTGAAGTCAATTTTATGCTCTTTTTAACCCTTTGCTTGTCTTTAAATGCTGATTGACAAGGAATTTCCCATAGTATTGTACACACTGTCCAAAGTCCCTGGCAGACAATGAGGTAATAATGAACTTGACTCTGCAGCCTATCGAGTCTGTCAAATGAAGTGTATGAAAATAAGCAATCCATCAATGACACGAAGTTGCAGAATTCCCTAAACTAAGGCTGTAGATTAATCAATTCACTACGAAATTCTGAACAACCCTTAGACTTTGCACAGACTCAGCACGTTTTCCGCAAGTCCCGAGTTAAATAAGGATTTATAAGTTTCAATTACAGGTCGTCGCCTGTCTGGCAAATGTCGCGGCATGTTTGCGTTTACAGACTGTAGTACCTATCTTATTCATTTTTCTTTTGTTGGAGAAATCAAAATTTTGTTACGACGTTAATGGTCACTGTAGGGCCTACTGACTAACCAGCTTATTATGGTTAAGATCAATAAACGTATAGGCCATGTGAGAGCTAACCCGGAGATGAAATTCAATACACACATTGAAGAAATGTGCTTGTAGATAATATCAGAGAATTTGACAACAGTATTTTGTAGGAAGTGGATGACACCATTTGAAACATGTAACGTTTCTCATTACTTCACCCCTTCCATACACAATGTATATCTCCTTCTGAGTCTATTGCAATATAATAATATACAGTTACTTGACTTTGAGTTTTTAAATATAGTATTGGCCAACTCATTTTATATGTAAAACCAGATGCATATACTATACATCTAAATGTGCCAAGTATAAAGTATTTTCTGTGTCAGTTGTTTCCTGTCTAAATTAGAATTTTTCTGTCTGCTGTATCATTTTTTCCAACTATCGATTTATCTTAGGTGGCAATGCAGACAAGAAAATTATAGAGTGTCTTCAATGTCAATGAAGAAGTCAAATAGATAAACGCAAGACATACCTTTGGGCTTTCAAAAGAAAACACAACAAAATATCGAATAAAACAAAATTGGCAGAATACAGTTCTTGAACATAATAGATAGTTTGTTGACAACATTTGGCAGAGACCAATACATCACCTATGCGTATAGAAAGTGTTTGATCGCAAAATACACACTTCAATCGTCATAAAGAAAGTTCATCATCAGAAAGGGCATGATAAAACCTGTCATATGATACCCCACTTGCATCGTTACAAGGAATAGACTTGAACTGATGATTAAGAATAGCCCGTATATTCCTATCGTTTTCGAAAGTTTTTAACAGATTTAATGGCAAACATCTCAACTCAACAAAATGACTTTAAGCTCTTCCTATTAAAAAATCTAAGCAAAATAAAACAAAACAAGAAGAGAAAGAACAGGAGCTGTAATATGACATGTAAAATGTTCAAAAAGAGGTTACAAGCAAAGCCAGGAATCAAAGGTGACTTATCAATGTATTTATTCATATTGCTGTCATTATACGCCGGTTAGTCGCAAGACATCAAAGTTCTGCAGACATGTTTCGTTTGGAAAAAGAAAGAGTTTGGCCCCGTAATCAAAATTGAACATCCTCGTGAAAAGGGGATTGCTTTTCTCCAAGCAAACATATTTTATGAAATTGTCTGTGGTTCTAAACTTACCTGAGAATATCGAAGTTGTATAATGTCTCCAAATGGATGCAGGTGCTATGATTCAGGCTTTCCCCCAAACAAAAGTCACAAACCCACTGCCAAATTCACCACAGTCAAACACTTATCGGAAAAGCGATGCCAATTTGCCGATCGAAAATATTTTAGTGAATATTACGAGGTACGATTTCTTTCTTTTCTCAGGTGTGATAAATGAGTAGGGGTCTATTAAGAACTTGATACCTCTCACACATGAGCAAACTTTCCTAATAATGGTCCCTGTAAGAAAAAAAAATCATGATCATATTTAGTGCGTTAGGTGATTTTGATTTCTGAGGCATTCTTCTTGTGAAAAAAGGAAACAAAATGGTATTCCCTATTCAATAAGTAAACATGAATCGCATCGCATACTGTTTGGAGAAAACAGTATGTATGCGTGCATTTATCGACACGCCTACAAACACACTTTAACCTATGCACTATATACGTTTATATTCATGTTCATTCAACATATACTCCTATTTTGCAAGATGTCAAGTGATATTGCTATCATTATTCCAGAGTGAAAAAAAAAATAAACCTAAAATGCAATAAAATTGGAACGCACAATCAAGATAAGCTTTGTGTATTCGTGTTTGTTGTATTTGACAACTTTCTTGCTTTCGAACATTTTACATCTCTTCTCGAAGAAATATAAAAACAGATTTCTCTGGATAAATCGTGTTAATTTATTTCCCATCATACAGTCATAGGGAAATAATGTGTATTCCCTTTTGCGAAATCTAGGGATATCCAACATTTATGAGGTTTTTAACACAAATCAAACTACAACCTCTATTATCATTTGAGATTCTTATCCTTACATGTTTGTAGGTGTCTCCACTTTCAAACGAGAAATTACTTCATGTGTCAAAACTTGAACAAATTGTTATAACGCTGATGCATGAATTAGCTGTTTTAAGATTATAAAATCGTAATTAATGTTTCGGCATCAGAAAATGGATTTAGAATGAGCTAATTCTTCACTTTTGTGGGTGATTCCAGATGCTTCTAATAATAAAGTTGATAGTCTTTTTAAGTTGAAAACAGAACAATTGACCTGTATAGGCAAGACTCTACGGCCTAAATCCTATTGTATGCGTGCTGAGCATGCTGTCCAATGCTCTGCGTGATCTACCTATAATTCTAGAATATTTGCTGGAAGATGCTACCATTTTGTTTGTTTCAGCCATCCTATTAACACTAATAATACCCAGGACGTTTCACCTCTTTAAAGAAATTAAAGATTTATATTGAATCTTATAGACAACATAATTTCAGTAAATATACTTTTTTATTGACTTTTATAAATGCTATCAATTTGTAAAGTATATCATCATCGCTACATTTTGAAGACATGATGATCTAAATGAATCACTTTATAAAAAGTAAAAAGAAATTCAAATGAAGAGATTGTTCGCAAAAACTGATAAGTCCATATTTGCCAAATGGAGATATTTACGATTAAAGGTCAAGAAAAATAAGAGAAGAAAGAGAATAATAAGAAAATATTTGCTTCTTTTGACCATAACTTCAAAAATGTACCTTTATATGCAGCAACCAATATATATCATTTAAAAGGTATTATTTTGTACTTTATGATAGAGACGGTACTTCAAAATCTTCAAAAATGGACATATCGGTTTTTGCGAACAAACTTTTCATATTCAGATTCAGATTCAGCGAACTTCACTCGACCCTACCAAATCTTGCGTAATTCTTACGATGTTCGAACGACGTTTGTACGGCCGCCTTTTTACGAAGAGAATGTTTCGTACAAAGTAAAAAAAAAAAAATAAAAAAAAAAATAAAAAATCTTACGGACGGTCTACGGACGCTGGTTTCTTACGGCCTTCTTAAGAAGTTACGAAATTGTCTAAAAATCGTTCTTACAGCGTTCGTACAGTTCTTAATGGTATTTGTGACCTAGCCATTAGGAAACGTGAAGTTTGCTAAGTTCTGTAAGAAAATTGGGTTAAAAAAGAGATTTCATTCATCCACGGGACATATACTTGCAAAAAGACAATGTGAAAAATAGATACACTCGAAAAGTCGTTTAACATGTGAAATAAAATCCATTACAACTTGGAAAGCAAAAGACCATACATGCAACCTTGGGAATCCTCCATGTTATTGTAAGATGATGACATTTATATCATTGTAGATGACTAATGGCCAAGAATACCGATTAACCTGAATCAGAAGATATTATTTTCACTCATTATAAATGTCAAAATTTCTTTGCAACTCATATAGACCCGGGTACACAGCTTCCTCGAATACCTTTGAAACTGTACGAAAGAGATTAAAAAATGATATATGCATGTACTTGTTACCTTCTATAAAGCTCTTATCATTTATGCAAACAACCTTTGCAGTTGTCATCACAGGAGATATCTCTGTGGAAATGAAGTTTAAACATCTAACACTTTTTCATCAAGAGTTATTAACCCCGCCAAAAAGTGTATTTTGTTTTAGCCGCTTATTATTGTAAATAACATTTCAAAAACACGAACACAGAAAATATTCGTAAACAATCATGTGATATTATTGCCTTTCCTTTCTCTTCACAATACTTTTATCTATACTACTGTCGACATGCTTGCCGGTAATGATTGTCACAGTTTTGGAGGACACGGCAATACTTTTTTTTTTTTCGAAATCTCTGCCCCATAAAACAAATCAGTCAAAACGGCAACGCTGCTCAGCAGACTGGAACTTCAAGAAGATCTGGGTGTGTCAAACGGGAGCTACGTCATGTGACCTGTTTTCTGAATTCACTCATGGGCGTGACAAATAATAATCCATTCCCACATTTCGCGAAATGGCAAATTTCTTCGTCGAACACTATACGTTTATGAATACAGCAGCTAATATGATATACCCCACTGAGTAGGCAAGGGCGATTTACTGATTATACTTTGCACTCCACCTGGATGCACCAGAACCTATGAAATTATCCACTTCCTATGAAATGAAGTGGAAATTATTATTAGATCATTATACAGTAGGCCCTATTTGTAACAATGGTATCTGATGGTTAAGATGTAATTAGTGTGACACTGCATATAACAATAGGAGAAGTTAAAGCAGTATTAAAGAGATCACAGCAGTGAAATTTCGAGTTGTGGTTGCATATACTGTCACCATCAGGTGTAGCATTTGGACCTTGAATTCTAGGTAAACATAATTATGAAGTGTTATCCTTGAAGAAAATGTGAAAAATACAAAATAAAAATCAAACAAACGGTGAGATCTAAGATGCATGATTGATCATGTTTGACAAGCCACGCCATAACACTGAGTCATTATGATTTTTTATCACGGAGACATAAACAAATAAAACTTCTGATGACAGCAAGCGTACAAAAACTCACAAACCCACTCACACATTAGACATGTTAATACATTCCCCGTTGGTGTTTCACAGTCTGCGATAATCCAAGATTATTTTGAACTCATCACCTCCTTTCACTGATAGAAGTACCCAACCCATATCAAACCAAACATTAATTCATAAACTGTGATCAACCACAAGTTAGTCCTACTTATTCCCCTTGTTACTCTGGTTGGGCCAACCTGATTTTGACATACTAAGTAACATGAGTTGCCGTGCGACTGGGGTGAGGACAGTATTACCTATATAGAACTTTTGTAAACTTTGCGAGTAGTGTACCCAACATATGAAATATCTCGAAGTCATTGACACAGCATACGCACTAATAAAGAAGAAACTAATGATAATAATAATGATGATAATTATTAATAATCAACAGCGGTTATATAGGGCATAACACACAGTGCATATAATGTCCCTATTGTAGAGTTTCTCACAAGCTATCCCACACTGCATCATGTAACCCAAGGTGAAGTACATTGGAGCCTCTACCGGCCTATCAACTCTGTCGTTTTACGTTTGCTCTGCAATATTCCGATTTGAATAGGGTGAGAATTGAAAAGACTGTTTCCCATGAAATTCCATGTCTTTGTACAGAGGGCTTCCCGCGATCTCTACAAAATGTGCGTAATTGTTGGTAAGGTATCCACCAAACTCAGCGAACCAGAAAGAAATATTTGCATTACCATTCACACAGATTGTTCGCTGTTATTCAGTAAGATTAATCTGTACAGCGCAATACGTGTATGTTTACAATATGAGTATAGCTTCTCTCTCTCCCTCTCTCCCTCTCTCTCTCTCTCTCTCTCTCTCTCTCTTCTGTTAAAAGATTGACTCCAAGGACAAGACCAGCAATAGATTCCAGTTATGCTGTTAAATGTTCCTAGGCGTGTGTGTTAGCATTATTGCTTGTGTGAGAGAGAAAGATGGCTATTATAGAGTGAAAAACAGGGAGAGCAAGGTCAACTCTGTCATTATTATAGTGCAAATTAAAGCTTGAGAAAGAGAGAGAAGGGGAGAGCGGAAAGAACTGAAATAAGAACCACTAGTTGTTTTGATAACAAGACACAATTAACGTATTTTCATTATTGTTTCCAGCCCGTTCTTCAGCTAAACTATTTACACTATCGAAAGGTAACAAACAAATAAACAAAGAAACTGATATTCAAATGAATTAGATGTGCATGGCTATGCGACTTGTTGTTACAGGAATATATTGTAAAGACGAATACCTGCTTTGTTTATCAGAGATGCTGTCAACATAGGCTGCTTGTCACTTTGTAAACATGTTTGTAAAAAAAACGGAATGAATGTGTGTCAATTACCCCTATAGAAATCACAAGAAATCAGTCCCTCAGAGATGTTAAAATGGTAAAACGTCATCATCATCATCAACAACAAAAACAACAACATCATCATCATCATCACCAACAAAAAAGCAACAACAAAACAGTTACATAGTGAGCTGTTATTAAAAAAAAAGTGAAATGAACAAGTAGTACACTCCAAAGAATGGATATCATTGATACATTCCTATTGAGAGAAACTTGTAAAGTTGTAAGAATGCAAAATAACAGTATGTGACACAAATACTGATTTTATTGGATCTGATTGACAAATTACCGTACATCACCATAAACAAACATCATAATTATTTTCTTATGAAATAATGCGAGTAAGCTGTGTGTTTTTGATAGAAAGTTGTTACACATGCATTCGATAGTAGGGACAAAATCGTAGTCTGAAGAAACAGGTAGCAAAAAAAAAAAAATGATACAGGCCAATATAGAGTGAACGTGATATAATGAAAACAAAACAACAACAACATTGTTTTTTCGTAATACCTTGAAAGTGCGGCATTCAATATACACAGTATGATTACATGTGATTTTGATACTTTCGATCACTAATTTAAAGAAGATGCTCTGATAAGTGCTTTTTCAATTATTTGTTTTGTGCAAAATTTCTTGCTAAAATGAGGTAGATGTAGCATATTATCACATTAATTTTTTTCTCACTTAATCAGTCCCCTTTTCCCATAAAAAAAAAAAAAAATATTCGTCTTTAAATATTTTGTTATGTTCATCAAATGAAATTCATATAGGTGGCTAATCAGCATAGCAATGAAATATAAAGTGTTACTTTGCTCGGTAGAAAACGATGAAAATTAACACTTTTGTAAGTAAAGGTTTAACATGTATAACATAACGTAGAGGCAAAAGAATCATCCGCCTTTTTATGTCATTGAACTCTTTCGCAGGAAATAAGTTTAATGTGCACTGATTTCACGCACATGAATGTATACATGGACATGAGATTAATGTGGCACCAAAGGGTTGAATATTAGTATCCAAAATTCAATTCAATTCAATTCAATTCAATTTTATTTCTGCCGTCCTATAGAAAAAGAGTGTCATGGACTGTTTTTGTGAGAAGTGGTTCTGGCACATTGATATACACATCTTTTTGAATCCTTTAATCCTTCATATCTCAGTGGGCGTGGCGAGTTTGACCGAGGGGTGTAACCATTATCATTGTTGTATCTTGAACTACATGTAGTCCTTCAGTTTTTATTGGTATTAATGGTTCACTGATTTGGGTCATTAACGTTATAATCTTAGTCGTTTCTGAATGTCGCAACGCACAATCCAAGTTTTCGGAGTCATTTGTAGTCGTTAGATTAGTGCAACTGTTACAATAATCATCGCTTAATATAATGTTTGAAAGTATTTGTTTCAGCAATATTAGGAAATAGATATGCATCAGCGACATAGGCCTGACATTCTAAGCGTCATTACATTGAATTTGCATAATGATACCATTAGAAGTATTGGTATTAGTGTAAGCATTCGGATTTCTTCTAAGAAAGTAAATTATGATAATCAATACGATAAAAGATGATTTCGCATTATCCATGTGCTAATGCATTTACCATATTGCGTTCCTGTCGTATTTATTATCGCTATGTTGATACTATGCTTCATGTAACTTACTGTAAATCTTTTACGGTCCAAATTACATTTTGCGAAGGATTCCTTCCAAAGTCAGCTCTTGCGCTGACGTACAATTTTTGTTTTCTTTATGAACTATATAATTGAAATGAAATGAAATAATATGATATGAAATGCAGTCGTGCACACTTTATTATGATTTTGCTGCATTCGAATCTACAGCAGCTTCCATCAACGTCCAGTCACGGTAGAGTGAAGCGTCAGAACGCGAGGTACTGATCACCAAAAAGGATGCATTTTTTTGTCTTTTATGAATAACTGCAAATTTCACCGGGGTGTACCATAGAGTTGACATCGACTCTTCTACAACGACCAGTACGCGTAATGCTTGCACTGCCAATGTAGGTTTGTTGAGTTCATTCTTGGCATGAGTAGTGCAGCTCAGCTTTGTTGTAGAACCCTACAGCGTTCACGAGGAGTAATCTTTTCAGAGTTCTAACGAATGCGGTCGTCTAGGCGTTGTTCTCTACTTGCACCAGAAAAAAAAAAGAAGAAGTCGGATACAATGAGAATAATATCCCGCCTCTGCAGCGCCATTCACTTCAAAAATATTTCATTTCTATTCCACAGGCATCACAGTTGATTTGCCAGACACAATAGATTTCAGTTCGTCACAGTAGACGTGACTCCAATCGGAACGATCAGATTCTTTTGACTCATGAAAATTCTTTTAATTTTGGGAGGTACTGTCATAGACCCTCAACAGCAGTGTGGCGCGACCGTACGACCTGGCGGAGCAACTGGCAATAACAAGTGTGTGGGAAATACGATGTTGTACACACGACGCGGGCAAACTACATGAGAGTCGGCTGTTCCAGGCAGCTTTGTGATCCTTCAAACGATTTCTTTTTTTTCCAAAGACAAAAATATTCTAGCTTTCAGCATGGGTAGTATCAAGCAATGCCAGTAGATTCCAGCTATTTCATAAATGTAAGCAATGTGTTCTCTCTTTCTGTTTCTTTATTCTCTCTCTCTCTCTCTCTCTCTTTCTTTCTTTATTTCTTTATTTCTTTCAGGATATTTTATACACTACATCTCTTATCGTCCGGAAACACTCTTTGTGAAAGATGATCTCCATAAGGAACAATGCACTCAGTTTGCAATAGCAATGTCGTTATAATGGACACAATATTAATGTCAATTAATATACATACATTCTTTGCCTCTGCACCGATTTTAAATACAGCTTACCAGACATTATTCTTTGGGCGTGTTTCGGCGTATTTACCAGAATTTGTGTGATTGGAATAATAGAACTTCTGACTTGTAATTTATTACTCCCTTCAGTTCTTTTTCCGGGGCAAGGAATATTTCAACTTCCTGGAAGAGAATAGAAAATATGCAACTGGCATTCTAAAGAGATGTTGAGTACAATGCCACAATATGAGACAACACTGCCCCTTTGGCTTGCGTCAGACATATTATGTGAGTAATGCAATCTGGCGCATGTACAACCAATATCTTTTGTCTTATTTTGACTATTGTTCCCCCTTCAAACTCATAGTACAATGATTTCTTGCATTATTTCATATTCATGTGCTATCATCGCTACATAAATAGTCCTTCAATAATCAATGACGCCATAGCAGTTGAACAATTTCAAGAATAACATGTATGTAATACTAACGCCACCAAACTTATGTGTGTGTTTGTGATGTATGTGTGTTTGTTAGGATGTGTGTGTGTGTGAGAGAGAGAGAGAGAGAGAGAGCGAGAGAAAAGGTACACATTCCCTGTGATTGACATGTAGCATTTCAAGGATAGTAGTATTGTTTTTTGTGAAGGTAAGGCAGGTGCTCCTGATTGTGTTTGGAGAATGAAAACATGACATAATAATGGAAATTACTGTCAAATTACGAATATAAATGCTGTAGATAAGTGATTATTTCTTCTTTCACTAATTCCGTATACTTATTAGGAGACGATTCACCTTTGCAGAAAATCGAAGCAAAATTGTATTTCTATATGATGATTATATTCGCAAGAGGTATCAAAAATAAAACGAAACACACAAAAAAAGGTATGCATTGCATTGGTTTGCCACAGTCAACAACACTAATAAAGAAAGACACCAATGTACACACATTACACTGAGAGATACGACAAAGAAATGGGTGTATATAAAAAATGGCTGGCATTCTTAGCATTTTTCTTGTAAATCAAAATGCACCCAGCATAACAAACACAATGATGTTTATTGTATATAGTCAATGTAACCTCCGTGACTTTGCCTTGGTTTGAACTATATAAATTATATTGATCATCTTAATTAATACCATTGTGTATGGGGGGGATGCAGATTATTATCTTTTTTATCGTCTACTTTTTCTTTTGTTTGTTTAGATCTTGCATGTGGCGAGAAAATGGGGGGGGGGGGGGCATGTAAAAAAAGATGGTTCGTGCTCACAAAATAGTCGAGATCGCATAGCTCCCGCTTATAATTCACGAATCGTTCAGACCGTTCTAGGGGCCCCTCTTATTAAATGAGAATGATTCAAGAGTGATGTCAAATCCGATATCTTGGTCTGTGGGGAAGAATCAAATATACACTAGTGGAAACCAATTTAAGAGGTAAGTGTTCACGCGAAATTATATATACATATCAGACATCATAGGCAGACTTGCAAAGACTGTAATACATAGCACACACGAAAGAGAGAGAAAGAGAGAGAGAGAGAGAGAGAAGCAATTTAATATAGTGCATAAAGAATACCGAATCCCTAGCATAATCAACAGTAGTGGAGTACATGCTTTGAATTATTTAAATCCATTGAGGCAGATTATGCTCCTATACACTGCCACAGATTATTCAATATTACTAATTCTTCACAACAAGTCTTTTCTTCCAAATCAGACCACATTCCGCCTACCCTCAGTTTGTTAGTTCCGATCTATAAAAGTAACCGCAATACGCCACAGACACGCCCTCCTCACAATGTACGCAACACGCGTCAGATCAGTACAGCGACTGAATTAAACGCCTTTGCAGCAGAGCGCGACTCAACACGAGAAGGGAACGGCACCAGCAGGGAATCGAAAAGTTCTCAAGGTGAGAAATTTTGATAATTCTAGCATGAATGTATCAACCTGTTGGTAATTGCCAAGGATATAGCATGTATTTCAGTCCTTTACTTTATCTTCGTCACGTTGTAAGCCACATCGCGGCAATGTGGAACTACTTCAGTCTATAAGAATAAAAACACCGCGGACGATATATTTGTCATAATCCACCCCGCACCCACGGGTCTACGAGCACTAATTAACATTCTTCTTACCCCAGAACCATTGGTTTCTTCTTAAGACATCTTTTAGGGCACATTGTCATAACTACACTGTACCATAATTACTCTGCTTCCTTTGAGATTGAGGTATTAGTGTCTTTGATAACTTACGTTACTTTAGTACGCACCAGCCATAAAGACTATGAGAAGCAACAACTTATCTGTAGTCATGTTATTCTATTTTCTAAATTATTTTCAATCTACTAGCATTGTGAATAGCACAAGAAGTTTTTTAGCATCATGATACTACTATTTGATAGTTGTAACTATAACAATGCGTCATCCTCTCCTGCTATCACTAGTTATTTACTGCTAACAGGGAGGTGAGCCGAAATTTCGACTCATAAATAGCACCTCTTTTCAATATTTATTACCAATTCTACATCACGTTGCGGATCTAACAATGTGTAAAGCGAAATAAATCGCACGGAGCAAGAGTGAACATTACATTTCTGTAAATTACACAGTAAAACTAATAAATGTCAACTATCAAATAACAATTATTATATGAATGATCAACTATTACACACCATCTACCAACTACCAGCATGAACAAGCAACTTTCAAATATAACCAATGGAGTAATCAACCTTTGACTCTCAACAAGCAGCTATATTAGCACCTTTATCAATCACCAACGTCGAACTATTAAAAATGAGATATAAACTATCAGGTATATAGCAAATATCAACGAGCAATTAGCAACACACACTAAGGGGGGAAAAGCTTTCAACTTTGCCCCATTAAAGGTGCAGACCAGTGGCACTGGTCTTGAAAGGTGCACCCGTCCTGTAAATCTGATCCCATTGTGACAAGGTGCAAAGTTAAACCTATTTTACTCAGAGTGTAGCCTAAAAACAAAATGTAACAAGTAATTAGCAAATCAACTACCAATTATCAAGAAATAACTAATAGTTATAAGCTATCAACAATAGTGTCTGCCAACTATAATATTAACCACCAAATACCAAGCAATAACAGCTCATTTACAGTAATGGAAAATATAATGAAAAGAGTGATAGAGACGAGGCCTACTACTTTTGCTATTGTCACTGTCATACATCATAGGCGTAATACCATTATCTTGATACTAGGCCTTGCCACCAAAGGTAATCATTATGAAAAAGAAAATTTGTCACTAAGTATACTCAGGGCCTTTGACAATTGTTGTTGTGATCTCCAAACCAAAATGGTGATTTAATCCATCTGTGTTTAGATGGCCTACACACAACTTCTATTAAGTTGTGCTCGATATACAACCACCGCAACTATTTACATTGTTTTGTTCTTTTAAGTGCGAGGCTGCTATTGTATTCGGATGAGGAAGTGATGGAAAGATAATGTTGACTGAATGAAATGATCATAATATACTTTTATGAAGTCTGCAGGGAGTAGAATAGTATCAATCTTATAGGGTGGTGTTATATCTTCACAAATAAGTTTATATCTCCATTTTGGCCTGTAAATCTGCGTTCTGCACAATGAGCATAGAGGAGATTGAACGTGAAACATAAGGTTGGATCCATTGAACGCAGAAATATTACTAGAAAACATCATTGAAGTCCGAGGAATATTTGACAATCCGATCAGAAGTTCTGTTTGTTTGCTTTTTACACTTTTGATGTACCATTGCTTTCTGATATGACTAACAATCAATCGTGACCTCATGCATTGAAAACGATGTAACAGGATCTGATATAAATCCACAAAATTTCATAATTTGTTTTTATGAGAAGGACGCCATCCCTCCTCGTGATACATGTGTTCAGGGTAAAATGATTTCCCCTCTTTACTGAAAACTGCAAGTCAACTGTAAGTCAACTGCTTTCTCATGGAAAAATGGAAATGTATGGAATTCTCATGTTCTCTTAATGAATGTTTTACGTCCGTGACGTCACGAAATGAAGTCATTCATCAATAGAAACTGATATCTTCTGAACGGATTGACAGATTTTCCTCTAACTTCACTGATGTCTTCTACTGATGGTGTTACATTCACCAATACACAAACACACACACACACACACACACACACAAACGCACACACACACACACACACACACACACACACATATATATATATATATATATATATATATGTATATGTATATATTTATATAGGCTACATATATGGTTTTAGTCTACTTTAATGATGATTTTGTATCCTACGTAAAGTGACCTGAAGAACGATAGAAAAGGTGTGAGATGGAAAATGCATTGGCATGATTTCGGCAATAAGGCAGCGTAAGTGGTTACCAATATGGAGGTACTTCCTGACTGTTTACCTATGACTACTAATAACCAATGCGTATATATAAACACGACAACACGTGCAAAATTGTGCCAAGTCAACTGCTCCCATTTCCCATTCTAAAAGTACGCAACTATTTTCTTTTATGTCAGAAAATGATATGTCACAAATGATCGAGGAAAAAAATATATCATATTTTGGTGTCACGTAATTCTGGTTAAAGGCTCCCTAACACGACAAAATTTGAGCTTGACAAAATCCACTCAATTTGCCCGGCTTGTAGATTGAAGTTTCGCTCCTGTAAAATGGTTTCCAGAAAACATGTATGTTAGTAGAAATGTTGTCCTAACTTTGAAAAAAAAACTAAAACAGATAATTATGTTTCATGTGTGTCGGTATGTTAACCATGCAAGTAAAATAGATATTTTTATTTTAATCTACCGTTTTCAAAAAGGGTACAGCCCTATTCCTGTCTCATGTCATCAAAATAAACATCTTTGCCAACTAGATATTGCACGTTCTTATGAATCTACCGTGAACAAAAGAGGAAAATACATTCCTCTTTGGCCCTCGAAATTTGAGATATTTGTAAAGATTCCTCTCTAAAGATAGATACCATTTAACCATTTGCAGAACTCACTGACTACTTGTTCATCACCAGGTTTTATAAACCCTTGTAAGCATTTCTTATTTTCTTTTACGTTTTCTGTAATGATTTGTTGTTCTTATTGTCTAAATATCATTTGAAGAGTTTGTTTGCAAAAACCGATAAATCCATATTTGTCAAATGGAGATACTTGCGATTAAGGTCAAGAAAAATAAAGAGAATAATAAGAAAATTTTTGCTCCTTTTGACCATAACTTCAAAATTATACCTTTATACGTAATGACCAATATATCATTTAAAAGGTATTATTTTGTACTTTATGACAGAGACCGTACTTCAAAATCTTCAAAAATGGACTTATCGGTTTTTGCAAACAAACTCTTCATTTAGAGATGTCTTGTACAACATGGTTTCATGTCAGTTCCAGTTGTCAGTTTCACTTTTTGAGGATGGCAATATGCGGCCGGATTCAAATTCAAATATATGCATTAAACAGAAACACAACTTGTAAAGATTCTTCCACTTCTCTGCATTTGGAATCGTCTCCTTTGGCGAAGTGACCCTTTGCATTAAGATCATGGAAGTGCAAAGACACATTATATATCATTGTAGTATAGTAAGACATAGTATATATATATATATATATATATATATATATATATATAAGATGTACAGTGAGAGGGAGAGAGAGAGAGAGAGAGGGAGAGACAGACAGGCAGAGAGACAGAACTACATATAAACAAATAGACACCTACTTTAACCTAAATAGTGATACCGGAAACCCTGAAAATACGACTTAAAATTCCCCCCCCAAAAAAAAAAACAAACAAACAACTATTTCGTATTTGTTCTACCATGTATGCTAGGAATATTCATAATACTATCTAGTGTTTTTCTATTATTACTGTTAATTTCCCCCGTCTATGTTTGTCTAATTCTCATAGGAATCGGAGAGGGAGAGGATAACAGACGAAGAAAACTAAAAAAAAAAAAAAAAAAAAAAAATCATGAAATTTCAGCAGAAAGTTCTAGGCTTCTCCGGAGGTCTCATGATCACATTTGGTCTCGGAAGTCTAATTCTGGGCTGGCAAGTGTGGTTGACTGCCGTGACACAAACGACTCCTAACGTGGGTGATGATGCGCCCAAAATAAACGCAGCTGCTGGTGTACCCATGTGGACTGGTCTCGTTGTAAGTTAATTATCGATTCTCGAATACTGTAACAGATAACTTCGCAAACACTCTATAACATATGTGACCGTGCATCACAAAACGAACAAAAAGTCGCACCCCTTGATTTCATGTGAGGACTCAAAAAAAAAAAGGTAAAATCGGTCATCCAAGTCAACATTTAGTTTTTCATATTTTCTTAAAGAACTACCCTTCTTCTACATTATTCTTAAGTTTGAGATCATAAAATGAATGGGAAAGTGCATTTTCAGTAGTTTTTCTTCAACCTTTTTTCTAGAGTAGTGAGATCAGGGGGGCGTTTCATGAAGGAACTTGTCGGATAAAATATCTGACAAGTCAATTATATCCGACAAGTTTTGAGAAAGTCTTTAGTCTGATTGGCTGATTTCTCTGAACTTGTCGGATATAATTGACTTGTCGGACATTTTATCCGACAAGTTCCTTCATGAAACGCCCCCCCCCCCCCACCCCCAAGGTAGGCCTATGTCTTAGAGGCCCCTTTTCATTTCTTGATAACCCTTTGCACACTCTTCAATTTCAAGTCTGATAACTTTTTAAGGGATAATTTTTCTGCTTTGAAAGTTGGCATTGATCATGGACAGAATGTGTTGATACAGCATGCTCAATTTCAATTTAATTTGATAATTCCTTCATTGTTGTTGCTCCAGTGGTTTACATCCTGTTTTTTTTTTTTTTTTGTCCCATTTATCTTACAGCTAGCAAGGTTTGATAAAGATTAAGCGCTTAAATAGACAGATAGACCCTGTACTTCAGAGCCTCTTTTCTCCGTTCACACTTTTCCAGAGTGTCCATTTTCTTTCCAATATTTAGAGAGGTTAGGAGAGTCCATTTGAATTGAGTTATACATCATTTTTAAAGCTTGGAGTCTGCTCTTTCAAAATCTGTCTTTAACTAAAAATCCATGTCTGGCGACTTTTTGTTTATTTTGTGATGCCAGGTCACATATGGGTGTATGGGTGTGTACATCTGCGTGTGTGTGTATCCTTTATGACTGTGGTGAATAATATAAGACCTGTTATTGTGTGTCTTTGTGTGTGTTTGAGAGAGAGAGAGAGAGAGAGAGAGAGAGAGAGGGAGAGAGAGTAAGGGTGTGTGTACGTCCGTGTTAAACTTTTGGAAAAAAAAAATATTACACGAGCAATTCCAGCGAGGCAACTTAATAATTTCCCTAAGCTAATAATGATTTGATTAAAAAACAAACTAACAAAAAACAAACAAAAATGTATTTTCACAAAATCCTTCCATGACTACATGTATACATGCCTATGGATAATGATTTCTACGGAATAAATTTTATTTCCATTCGTTACTATATTCATAATTAACAGATAATCATGTGCGGACTCTCAAATATCATCGCTGCCTTCGACTCGAAGAAAAAGACCCCGTCACTGTATGCACTTCCGGTAAGACAGCGTCCGCCTGTACAACTCTTGACTTTTTTTTCTCTTATATATGATTATAATATATACAAGAAGAGAGAGGTTGACATATAGATTATGTGTTATTCCAACGAGATAATAGTTCACCCTGAAATACTGGCAGAGAATGGAGAGAAAGGAATCTATCAATAATACATAATATCTTTTATTTTACATTTTACCTTTTTGTTCTTTGTTTCTTGCACTGTTATTTTCTATAAATATGCCGTCACTAACATGATAATATAAGTAAACGAAAGCAAAAACCTTTTTATAGGGTAGCACTATTAAAAACATATTTCCAGAAAGCTAATGCTTTAAGAGTTTTACTTGCTTATTCCATTTTTTTTTTACAAATAGTACTACAATACTACCTATCTTAATTTTGTACATCAGATTTAAACAATGTTGTTGCATTCCTTGATAACTGTTAAGGAGGTAAAATGCGTTACCATCAAAAAGGGCAGAGCAATAAAAAATGAAAAGCAAATTGTGTACGTCAAGGCTTTCCGCCCCCACCCCACTAAAAAAGAAAATAAATAAATAAAAATAAATAAATACATAAATAAATAAAATCATGTTCTTAAAACCACGCCCTGGTATCTCCCTGCTCCTCTCTTTCGCAGTTTTCAGTCTCCGTCTTTTTCATGAATCTCGTTGCCATCGCAACGGCTGCCATATGCATCGGCCTCCTGACTTGGTCTCTCCACGACCGGTATCTCGACAGCGAGCAGACCGTTGATGATAATGTGGCGGTGGTCGGACTCTACTCCACCCTGGTCGTCGCCCACTGCCTTATTCTCATCTTCGCCCTCCTAGCGATGTCCGTAGACTGCTGTCTTTCAGCTGTTATGTCGCCCATCGTGAGTAGGACATTCTCTATAATTCTCTCTTTCTCTCGTTCAATCTGTCTGTCCGTATGTCTGTCTCCTTTGTCTCTCTCTCTCTCTTTCATTCACCTATGTATAATGCATGTACGTTAGTATGTAAGCCTATTAATTGTAAAAAATGCAAATAATTCATATATACAAATATGTAATCCTGCTTATTATAACAATGTACGAATAGATAAACATACATACTTATATTAAACAATTGATAAATTATTGTTAACATGATTTCCAATGGCACTCTTAGAATACCGTACACTTTTAAAAATTTAACAGAAATTTGACAAAATTTTATTGTTTAAAAAGAATGAATGAATTCTTGGAGATTTGGACGAGATATATCGAATTTCAAGTTTTAGAAAATATGTATAAATCAACAATGCGTGAAGTTTTTAGATTCCTCCTAACCTGGCCTTGGTGTTATGACTTTTCCTATGACTTTTTTTTTCATCGCCTCCTCTCTCATTTTTATCCTTACAGCCTGAACCTGTTTATGGAATGACCCAGCCGAACGGCCTCTCTTTCATGAAGTAGCCTCACCACCTTCGAACCAACTCTGACTTTCGTCTGGAAGAATTAACCATAGTTCTTAATCTGAAATTTTATGTCCCGAATTCACTCAAATTTAGACCATGGTCTAAAATTAGCATGAAAAAAGCGTACCTTTTACATGCTCGTAACAACACGCGTTTGTTACTTGACGTCACCAGTTATAGTGTACGCCATCTGTCAATCATATCGACGCAGACGAATTTTACAGATAAATTCAAACCACCTTAGTGAATTTGGGCCATTATGTACACAAAGATGAAAAATCAAAAATCGTTCAGATAAATCGTCGTGGCAAGAAGCATCAACGGCAACCAATGATTAATCAATTTTGCGTATAAGATTATGTATATGTACACGAAACACGATTTTATGCTTCAAAAGTGCTCACTCGTCGGTGTAAGGTCGTCATTATAATAGCAATGCATGTACGAACTATGCCACTTCAAATGTCATCTTAAAGGCTTAACAAGGTCTTTCTTTTTATGTTTCATTAAGACTGTTCAAAATTTTAGGTCTATCTTGGGAATAAGAATTCATCTAGGATTATTAATAATTGAGCTTTATTCATCTTGGAAATGTATGTTTTTTTTGTATATTTACCATATATTCTAATATCATATTTAATTTACACTACCTTCTATATCCACCTTATTCCTTTTAGATTGTAATTTATGTAAATACAGTTGTATACTAAACATCAACGTACATACTGGCATTAAGCCTGGAATGATGATACGTGTCGTACTTCATGGTGAATGCTGCGAAACACGTGTATTCTCAGGTTTGTTGTTATTTTTGGTTTAATGCTTTTTGATAATATGTAAAACATTAATCTTTAAGGTACCAGGCTGTGCAGAAAACCCCGATAACGGATGTGTTCGACAGCAACGCAATTCAAATTACCATCAAGATTTTGTAAAAATACTATCAAAGTAAATTCGGCTACCTTGAAAATCAAACGATGATGGAAATAACAGTTCACATTCAAACGTGCGAAGAACAATGGCATTAAAATAATGACTTTTTATGGAGACATCAAAGTAATCTGAAGAAAAAAAAAAGAAAAAAAAATATTCGCACTTATGTGACAAGCATTTAGATATTCATTTCGCCTCATAATGTTAAAGTATATGTCTTCCTTAATTAACATACACTTGCATTATATTTCCTTTCAGAAACAGAATCTATTTATGTAAACATCTCTGTCGGTGCTGCTTCTGAACATTCTGATGGGGAATTGTAAATTCTTATTTTGATGTTTAATATTCGGAGGGCAGTTTCCTCAGTTTGAAACAGCATTGTTACTGATTTCTATGGGTGAAATGTGTGTAATAAAATATGTAGGAGATGACATGGTGTTCTCTTCTAGTCCTGCTATTCCCAATTATTTACCCAACAAAGGTGAGTCTACTGGACCTGGTGTGCCGTGGTTTGAGTCTGGATTAAATAGTGTCATCTAAATAAAATCAAAATATTACATTTGATAATGCAGGAAAGGTTAAATAATCATCTTTAAGACGACGGGTATTTCAGTTGAATATATGATTTGGGTGCGTGAATATGCGCACTTGTTTGTGTGCGTGTGTGTCAGTGTGTGTGTGTGAACGAGCAGCAATTTTCTTAATATCCTTGATTTTCTATTTTTCTTCTGCTGATTTCATTTTCATTTTCAATATTGTATGTACTTATTTCTCAGAGACATTATCTAAGGGAGAGGAAATTGTCCCTGAGTATCAAAAACAGCCTGTATGTAATGTTGATGTGATTACTTTGATAACACCGTTTGCAATGTACTGAGATGCACTTTTGCTCCTGTGAAAGGTGCTTTACCCCTTATAAGCCCATTCCTATACCCATGTAGATGGTGCCAAAAGGTTACCCGATAGAAAGGTGCATGGTTGGGGTTGTATTACTTTGTGTGTGTGTGTGTGTGTGTGTGTGTGTGTGTGTGTGTGCGTGCGTGCGGCGTGTGGGTGTGTGTATGTGTGTGTGTGTGCGTGTGTGTGTGTGTGTGCAAATCCGCATTCAGACTAGGTAGGTACTTGAAAAATATGCTCGTTTGATTCAAGGGAACAGGTGACGATTAATTTTGTTTTATGCATTTAGTGTTGTCAGCACCTCGACGAGCACACGTAAATGTGCAAATCTATAAGAAAAAAAAATGTGTGTGTGTGTGTGTGATATGTATATATATATATATATATATATATATATATATATACAGACAGACAGTCAGAAAGACCGTACGAAAGACAGATTGAGCACATATCTATTTCAACATATCTATATATCACAGATCACTAGATAATATATGTATAATTCAATATTAGAGAATACAATCTATCCTATACATATTTACCTTGCGTATGTGCACACAAATGTACATAATCATTTGTATTGACGTAAACTGACAAATGTCACTCCAATCAAAACTGGTAGAGAAAGGTTGAGAAAAAGACTGACAGAAAGAAAGATAGAAAGAAAGAAGGGAGGAAGGAAGGAAAAGAGGAACCACATATATTAAAGACAAAGGGGGTCAAATGTAAAATGGGAGGGTGCTGAAAGAAGGAAGTAAAAAAAAAAGAAAATCACATTGAATTCAGACTCATCTTCTGTATGCGTGTTGGTACTCCAGAGTTGTATACCTCTTTGTATTTGTAAATACATCAAGACCATATTTCGTTTATATGTGTGACCCTGCATTACAAAACAAACAAAAAGTCGCCAGACATGGATTTTTAGGGAATGGCAGATTCTGAAAGAGCAGACTCTACTATAAAATAATGTATAGCTCAACTGAAATGGTTTCTCCTAACCTATCTAAATATCGTAAAGAAAGCGCACACTCTGGACAAGTGTGAACCGAGAAAAGAGGCTCTGAAGTGCAGGGTCTATCTGTCTATTCAAGCGCTTAATCTTTACTAAACCGTGCTCGCTGTGCCATGAATGGGACAAAAAGCAGGATGCAAACCACTTGAACAACAACAATGAAGAGATTATTAAATTAAGTTGAAATTGAGCGTGCTCTATCAACACATTCTGCCCATGATTACTGCCAACTTTCAAAGCAGTAGCGTTATGCTTTCAAAAGTTATCAGACTTGAAAGTGAAGAGCGTGCAAAGGATTTTCAAGAATTGAAAAGGGGCCTCGAAGACATCTCTGATCTCACAACTCTACCAAAAAAAGTTGTAGAAAAATTGCTGCAAATGCACTTTCCCATTAATCTAATGATTCCAAACTTAATAATAAGGTAGAAGAAGGGTAGTTCTTTCAGAACATATGAAAAACTTGATATTGACTTGGTTGACCCGTTTCACCTCTTTTGAGTCCTCGCATAATATCAAGGGGTGCCGCAGCGACTTATTGTTCGTTTTGTGATGCACGGTCACATATACGTGTTTTACGAGTTGCCTGCATCATCGAGTCACAAAAATTATAATAATGTTAACACTTACTTATGCTTTTATGAATGGCTATGTGGATAGAATATCTGTATACTGTGTGATTGCCTGTGCGAGTGTTTGTGTTTGTGAAACGTTACATTCATTTGATCTAAGTTGTGACTTCAACCTTCACCTCAGAGAGTGGTTCCTCCGTTTTTGTAATATAACAGCTGCTGCTACATTGGCATTAATCTATGTCTTTTCAATTTAGCCAAATAATGACAGCTGTTCACCAGATGAAACAAAGCCAAACCTGCCTGAAGGAATTTTGATTTTTCTGTAATTCATGAGACAAAACGATGATCCAGTAAACATTTTATGTTACGTTGTTCTCATTACTCAGTTTCATGTATGTACACTAATACATAATCAAGGACAGATTTTAAGACATGACGTTAAAGAAAATGACTTTGTTACAATAAGTAGATTGAATTTTATTTTTTATTTAATCTAATGTTTCTAAGAGTACAAAAATGATCCATTGAAAGCTGTAATAGTTAAAAGTAGAACTGAAAACGAAAAATTGGATTCAAGTGATTTTCACAAAATGAGCTACGTTCATTACAATGTAAAATTGTACATGTTGGTACACTTCTACTAATATACGGACATTGGAAAACAAAAACATTAGTCCTAAATAACACAGCAAAATTTAGACAACCATTAATCTACGGTTAATAGTTTAACCTGAGCAGAGTCATTGAAAAAAAAATCACTTTTCAAATATTCTATGGGGAAATTCATACACATTCAATGCAAATATTCAATATTCCCGTCCTTCAAATATCATTTGTTTTCTAAAATGTCATTTTCAAATACACTGTCCTGCATAAACCCTATACATAGTCACTGAAGTAATCCGGTGTCAAAATCACTAATCTCAGTTTTACTTGACATAGTAACATCACGAGGGCCGTTTGATATACCTTATGTTACCTCGTTTCTATCAAATCGCGCGGAAGTCAAATCGGAAGCAGGGAGTATGATTTTATATGGTAATTGTGTAGAGACGTATTCAAGAAACTGGTACAGTTTTTATATGTAAATTGGACAATTAGGCTATGCGATGTAATTGTATCTGGAGTATTTACGTTTGTGTTTTCTCATTTTTTAAGTTCGATTCCTATTCCGTGACATTTTTTTTTTTTATTCATGATAATAAAATCTGTATTGTTCACCAACCCAAACATTATGAGAAAGAAAAGAGAAAACTTTAACACATGTAATTTCCTTTGATTCCGTTCACTTTCCTTTCGTGACCTTTCATGTGAGCCTATTAAACAGTAGGTGTGAATGTTAACTATGAAGTAATGAAACATGACCGTAAAAAAAAAAAGAAGAAAACAGTACGAAGTGAGGGAGGAAATGCAGTAGACATACCAGAGAGTTCACGGTAATATCATTTGATGAGGCAACTAAACTCCAGACTATTACCTCAAGGCTCAGCCTATAGTTTGACATGGACACATAACACTTTCTACATGCAACTGCTAATTGATTATCTTCTACCATAGCCACACATTCTGTAGACGTGCAAAGCATTGTGAGAGTTGGGTATGAAACAAGCAGACTAATTGCCCGTCTCATCTTGAGGACACTTTGCAGCATATTTTCAAGCTAGCTTAATCTTTAATTTTCCGCTTCTTCTCTCTATCCCGTGAAGAAGTTCTGATAGCTAAACCCCACTTCAAAAATAATATCCAAAATTTCACAAGCACATACATAATAGTACGATGTATGGCAAATGGGTAGATAAATCTTTTATTTTTGTAAAGAAAGCACACACACTCTCTCACACACACACACACACACACACACACACAAATTCTTTGATTTGTTGGATATTATATTGATTTCCAGCGTGTCTTTATGTGAGGATGCCTAACCCCGTCAAGTGGTCCCATCTCACATCCAACTTGACCCTATGGAAGACCTGCTACATAGTGCACCTGAATATGGGCTATCCCGCCATCTTCTCAGATGGAAAATGGGACAAAACAAAAACAAACAAACAAACAAACAAATTAAGAACATAACAAAACAAAAGTCTTGCTTTCTGCAGAGAGCCCAGTTTTCTTTGAAATTTCATTTTTTTAGATACGATTAAGGGATACAATTTCAGTGGATATGACTTTATAATAATCAAAACTTCCGTATACCGGCGTTGTCACCCCCTATCCTCCCCACTCGCTAGCTCTAACTCTCTCTGTGTTTATCTATGTCACAAACACACACACACACACACACACACACTGGCAGACACATATTTTTACCTTCAGATATACTATTCATGATGGCAGTTCTTCGGAAAGTCAACATTGTACTTAAAAACTAAAATAAAAAATGAATCAACACAACAGAATAATAAGTTACGTTATAAACGCATCAATATGCTATCCTTGAATATTGACCATATCCACCAGGGAAGCTTTACATCTTGAATACGGCTGGCTGTCGATTGTAGGTGTCATACGGGTTGCCATCTCTCTGTGGATATATATATATATATATATATATATAAAGAAATGATTATAAGAAGGGACTGATTTAAAAAAAAAACACGGACAGAGGAAATGATACAAATATGAATAATTTAAAACTTATGTGATGTCATGTACATGTACTTTGTCTATAGTATAATGTTATGGTGTTTTTTCATTTATTTTTTTTCACCGATGTATTCTAATGATTATGAAATTATCATCACATCTGTTGTATACTTTAGTTATTACTGTGTGTTTATTGACCAGTATTCGAAATTAGATTGATGGTTATTAAAAAAAAATAGTTATGGTTATATTCGCAGTCAGGAAGTATCTTGTAGCAGGAAAAAAGAAAATATAGGCCTATATCCGTATATATAATGTGTTTCTGTTTCGTCATCTTGATATACCAGAATCAGCTGGACTATATGGCTTTTTTATCTACGATCTGGAGCATACTTTGTAAAAGTTTTCATAGCGCCTCTTCAAAATAAGTTCAAAATCTTTTCAATTTCATTCATAAACTACACGGCATCTGTTTCAATACTTCCTAATAGAAAGCAAACTAAGGAGAAGAAACTTTGGCAAATCCTATATAATCATGATTATCATCATCCTCATAAAAAAGATGATAATGATGAAACAATCCCAAATAACTTGAACGTTCATTTAAGGTATAATTTCCCTTTGTTGTTATTGTTGTTACAGGGGTCAATATAACACTGCCATTATGCCATAATGTTAAAACATGCAACTTAATGTTGCGTCTTACGTTGTGCATGTTTGGTGGAGGTCCCATGGGCCCGCCCCAGCCAACGAACCCGTTGCCGCAGCAGTCGACGAACAGCGCGCAGACTGCGAAGACAAAGACGAGGCAGGCCAGGATGACCACGGTGGCGTACAGTCCTACCACGGCTTCGCTCAGGGTGTTCGGGGGAATCGTAGAGTCGAGGTAGACGTCGTGGAGAGACCACGAGAGCAGACCGAGGCAAATCGAGGCGGCGGTCAGAGCCACGAGGTTGGCAAAGACCACGCTAGCTGAAAACTGCAAAATGAAAAGCGTAAATTTGATGCGATGGTATATTTAAAAGAGACGTCTAAATGATTTTCAGATTTTTTACATTTGAACAACTATATTAATTATGCTTAGGACAGAGTTTCAGAATTTATGATCATTGGAATGAAGAATACGAACATTTTAAAAATGTATAATAGATTGCAACGAACGAGGATGATGACATGGCATTATCACCATAAGAATGCATGATTTGGGGCTAAAGGAAGCAGATATATGGAGAAGGCATGCATACAATTTACACAGGTGAACTCGCAAGCAAGCAGTATTGTAATGGAATTACACTGCTACCTTTCTGAAATATGTGAGGCTCCTATGTCATCATCCTTGTTCACTGTAACTAGTTTAAGATTTTCAAAGTATTGCTTCTCTGCTCAAGAACCACAAGAGATTCCACAAATCTATACATGGAGCTGTAATTTTATGTATTACATGATGTAAATTTATGCAAATAGTCTGGAATATCCCTTTAATCAAATTGGATGGGAAATGTGTGATGTTGTGAAAGGTTATGGTGTACGATCATTTCGTTTCTCAGAGTGACACGAGCTGCGCTGGCAAGGTGTATTTAAAATGCTGTGTTGAAAAAAAAAAATCATTGCAAAAGAAAAAAAGAGAGAAAAAAAAACACATGCTACCTTATGTAAATGAGCTGAAATATAGATTTAAGTGAAGGCGAGAAATTATGACGCAATTTCTTCATCTTATTGCAAAAATACTTTTGTAATACAATTGTTTACGTTATAATATTACCTACAATCACACTTGTCACGCGGTGTATGGGTGTGTATATTTGCGTGTGTGTGTATCCTTTATGACTGTGGTGAATAATATAAGGTCTATAATTGTGTGTCTTTGTGTGTGTTTGAGAGAGAGAGAGAGAGTTATTATTTTGTATGAATTTATAGTCTTTATACATAATACCTCAAAACCAAACTATTCCTGATGTTGGTATTAAAACTGAGATTAGACAAATATGCGCATCGCTAATTTGTTAACGTAATTTGTTACTAAAAACCGTGGGTTTTACTTCAGAAAAAAATACTTCCTCTTGCTTTCCAGACTCAGATAATCCACGAGTCTCACTTTACTAGTGAGTATACTGTTCTCGTAGAATTTACTAAGCCAGTAACTTTGACTTACCGGAAGTAGGTATAAATCTCGCGGCTTCTTGGGTGTGTCGAACGCCGCAACGAGATTGAGCAGACCGCACATCATGATCTTCGGAGAGGGTAATGCATGTTGTTATCAAAGTAGTAACAAAGCCAGAGAGAAAAAGTAAAACAAAACAATATAGCAGATATTATCTTCCTGCGGTACCAGGCTTCAACGGTCATTCGGTAAAAAGGGAAATATCGAACAGTGAAATTTTCCATTTAAGGATGTAGACATATTTTGTCTTATTGGTTTATCAATTGTCCTGTAGGAGCGCGACGTAGTTAAACACGGAATTCGTTATCAACACATATGACATTTTATTGTTCATAAAAAAAAAAAAATCGCAAACATGATAGATCACAGTACACTTTGATCATAATAATAAAAAAAAAAACCGATAATGAATATATAATGAATATCGATTTATCATATAGTGTGATAGAATTCAACCGTCTTTTGATGCAGACAGGAAGCATTACATGGAATTGCTCTTTTAACCCACAAAGACAAAAAGAATGGGCTTGACACGTTTTTCGTGTACAAAGAGATAATAAACAAAGTTACAATTATAACCCTATAAACAGGCATGCTACCAACACTGCTTGTATCATACGAATTATGGCAACGTTTCTTTCATTTGAACAAAATTTTGTGAGTTATTGTTTGTATTTCTATTACATTAAAATGAAAAAGCATGTAAATCAATAAATTTGTAACTGATTAGCAATTTTACAATACTTTTTCGAAGATCAGAGATAATATTTCTGTAGAAACATTGACATCATATAACTTTTCCACATTGAATAAATCTAACCAGTCAAACAATGTGTCTGTAAGGAAAGATTTCAGCGCAAATTTGGCGTTGCCAATTTAAGAAGTAGGTGAGAATTTTTACATCCCTCCCCCGACTTGATTGGTTACGCCTTTCAGTGCTTTGAGACCAATGCCCACAGACAACCCCATCTCATCGTATCCCTGTCTGCAGTCCCTGGTGCAGGAAGGGTTAAACAAAAGAGGGCGCCTACCACTATACCAGTCCACATGGGTATGCCGGCTGCCCCGTTGACGCCAGTGAGACCCTGTAAGTAGGCCGTATCCTGACCGAGGATTACCATCAACACTGCCGAGGTGAGCATGAAGCCGCCGGTGAATCCGAGAAACTTCTGGCGGAATTTCATCTTCGTCTTCTTCGTATATGATCACAACCAGTCCTGTCACACATAAAAACGCATGTACACTGCAAAAAGTTCAGTGTTAAATACGAAACACCAAGCTGCTGTTAAATTTTCGATGCTCATTTCGGGTATGAGATTAACACCTCTGGGTGTCCCTTTAATTAAAAAAAAATTGTTTCAATAGTTAGTCAGTTACTGTTCTTCTTTTTGATTTTGAAATTCAACATGACGATTAAGAACATTTCATAAAGTGCTTGATTTTTTTTTTAAAGGTAGGAACACATTTACACCCCAGTAACACTAGATGCTGTGGTCTCCTTTTAACTCTTGGCAGGTTTTTTTCTATACCATGGACATTAACACAAGCAATATCAAATCAACACCAGGCGGTGTCTTTAGTGAATTAACACACCAGCGCATTGTCAAAAATGCTACCAGCTACAGTGTCAAATCAACACCAAGAAGTGCCAGGTGAACACTGTTCAACACCATCACAACATACTTTCTACACCTGTTGGTGTGGTCCTCTATTGACACTTGATCGGTGTTAAATTTAACACCCATGGTGATAAATCTAACACCGATGTCTTTGCAGATTAGTATGCATGTGTGAGAGACCTGGGAGTTTAATGGAATGTCTTCACAAACCACTTGTTGTTGTTTTTTTATCCATGTAAAAAGAACACACTGAAAGGAAGAAGTCACATGATGAACATTACGTTAATAATAACTATAGGTACTTAATCATCTTAATATGAATGGACTCAATTACACATAACTAGCGCGTGTATATGATATAAAAATACACGTGTAACTTAACTTTACATGTAGAGTACACAGTGAAGTTTGTGCATTACTCCAAATGTAGTCCAGTGGATATCAATCTTGAGAATAAAACCAGAGCAATATTTGCAAACGACACAAATTGTGAATAGCTTCGACCTCAGAATTTCAATGCTGCTTCATGCGTCATTGACAGTTTCAATTTTCCGAGTCCATTCATCCTTGACGCGAGAAAGTTTCCCAAACCTTTTGTTTGGAGTTCACGGTGTATAAATCAATAACAGTGCGAGAGTTTTGTTTGAAAGCGGGAATATAGGGTTATAGCACATGGGTAAGGGCGGCCACTTTATGTACAATACTCTACATCGTATAAAATAATGTTTGTCACTGGCATTGCCGACTGGAATGAAGTTAAATTATTTGAAGGCTTGTAGGGTTCTAGTTCTGTCATTTGTGTTTTGTTTGTTTCAGTACCTTTATGCCCATACTTTTTTTGCCTGCCCGTACACGGTTACATTTTTTCTTACTTTATTGATAATGGTTTGAGAGGCAAGCATATTACAAAATTTGCTTTTTAATTACTCCTCAATTTTCAACATTTCCAACAATTTCAACATTTTGCAGTAAGTAGCAAGAATGTATTTCTTCCTCATTTTATTGTGTATCTATATTTTGATGTGGACTATCTATTCTTATACATGTATATTGCAGATGGCATCGTTTTTCCTTTATTTGTGCTATATTTTGTACACTGACACTAGCGTCTATCGGTTTAATATGAAATAAATAAAACGAGAAATGAAATCAAAATGAAATGAAAACGAGGATAGCTTCACTCCTACCGGCTTTAACTAGCGATGGTTTTTGGTAATAGTTCGATCAACTATGTTTTTTTTTTCAAAGCGGGCACAGAATATCAATGACGTTTTCGGGCTGTGTTCTTGAGATTTTAAAAGTACAGTTCAGTAATAGGAATGGGTCAGACGTACGTAGGTTGAGAACAACGTACATCCATCCAATTTGTGTTGTTATATTTTAGAATCGTAGTATAACCTGTGAGCGGTTTAAGCCGTTGAATCCATGATATGACTAGAACATTAAGAGTGAGAAAGATTAAGGTAATATCAGTGACTACTATCCAAGTAAGAGGAACAAAAATTAAATATAATATCTTAACCGAATGCCTAATGTAACTTCACTGGTCTTAAGCAATGTCTATGTAGAATTCCTTATAAAAATGACTGATACACCACCAAAGAGAGAGATAGAGAGAGATAGAGAGAGAGAGAGAGAGAGAGAGAGAGAGAGGGAGAGATGGCGAAACCAAAAATACTCCAGCAATTTCTACTCTGTAGACCTTTAGTCATTCTTTGATATAACATGTCTTGCAAAGTTGAAAAAAAGAACAATTAACAGAAAAAGAACAATTTACACTCTTTCAAACAATTAAGGCAAGAATAATATTTTCAGTGAAGTATAAGGTCATGCTCTTTACTTGGATTCCCTTTCCTCGATTTCACAATTATTAACACCTTTTGTTGAATCATGACACTGTTCCCAGGTAGGTCTCACGTCATTGAAAGACGAACTGGGCAGGTCAATGCCCGGCAAAGGGGATCAAAGTTAAACATAATTCCAGATAAACGTCAAACTCGCTTTCCTTATAATGGCCTAATGACAATGGTCTTGTTTCCTTTACGTTTGTCTCTTTCTTTGCTTTGAGTCATACACATTTCATTTTCATAAGTCCTAACCCTCATCAAGCCGTAGCTCTAAAGTATATTCACTGATCAATGAATCGAATTAAATGTGATGCCATAAACAATGATGACATAATTTCCTTTTGGTCACACTTCCCTCAATGTTGGAACAAAGCGTTTAAAACTTACATTTATAACAATCTAACAACTTAATTTGCCACGAGCGAGCTATAACAGAAATATCATATCAAGCGCAGAAGCATCGTGTACTCTGCAACGTGCACCTGTTACGATTTTTTTAAACTTTTTCAAGTTCAACTTGGGATTACAATAGATTTAAACTCTTCTTAACGAAGAGGCACGAATCATTTTCACAATGTAATGCATTGATTTATAACTACATAAATCTACACTTCCTCTCCACCTCCCCCCCCCCCCATATCATTACTGTACTGTCAATTGAATAAGTTCAACAAGACGGTGACACATTTAATTTCCATCTCTCCTATAAATAAATTCTATCTTAATAAGCCTATCCCAAGCAGAACTGCCTTTTCTATATAATTTGTACTTTAAAAAAAATATAATTTCTGCATAGATGCTATCAGAAATGCAAAAATGAATCAACACTTTAACAACTTTTATAAGAATATTAAAAGAACCGAAGTACGGGTAACTTTCAGTTTTACTTCAACACATTCATTTCCAGTAAATAATAAGCATAACATAACTTACCACTATCACGCAAAGAATCCCTAATATCACGTAAAATAACTCCTCATTATCTATGTCACTGTGGAATTCTCAAGTCGTCCTGTACCAGAGTGCACTCTCAACCAAGTTTGTTCACAGACTACCGAAATATAGCACACTCGTGTTCCCCGCTTTTCAACAGCACTGCGATCTTCGGACGTGTAATATGGGTTTGGTCAATATGCATTCTTTTTATTCTCGGTCTATTTACTTAATGATGATTTCTGTCGTCGGTACTTAGGTCGAGGCAAGAGAATGACGCCTTTTCTCGTGTTGTTCATTGCCATATAGAAAGGTTTGACATTTGTTTTGTTTGCGGGCGTGTTTTTCGTATATCTACATTGTACCCCCCCCCCCCCTTCTCTCCCCCCCCCCCTCTCTCTCTCTCTCTCTCTCTCTCTCTCTCTCTCTCTGTGTATGTGTGAAACTGGGGATGTGATGGATCCTGGGTTCTTTCAGAAACCTGCATGCAAGATGCCAAAGGGTGTTTGTATGTGATGGTATATCATGTGTGTGTGTCGTGCGTGTTTCCAGTATCATGGCATATCTATCATAAAACAATGTAGTTCAAGAAACGGCCTTTATAAGCAAAGGTACTTAAGCAAAGCTTGATTAATATCCTGGCCTTCATGCAGATCTACTTTGTTTTTGGGGTTTTTTTAATCCAAAGTTAGCACCTCCAAGATTGCCACAATTTCATTTCAACGTTATGCTAGGGTAAATCTCTATTTCTTTACATTACCCTTTTTGATCTTTTTTTTTTTTTTGGTCTATTTTTTGTCTCAGTCACAAATCAAATGATAGACTATTTTCATGAATCCGAAATAGTAAAAAGAGTCTAAACTTATACAACTTGGTAGGTTTCATAAGATATGATAGATCCTATGTATCTATGAATATACGATCTGAAAATGTATAGGCTCTATCCTAACACCGACTTAGATCATTATGATTACGATGATCATTATTTGATATTTGAAGTATGATACACTGAACTGTACTTTCCATAAAGAGAACGGTTATTTCATACTATGCACGAATGTGAATTCATTTATGCGTCTGTGTGTGTGTGTGTTTGTGTGTATATGTGTGTGGGTGTGTGTGTGTGTGTGTGTGTGTGTGTGTGTGTGTGTGTGTGTGTGTTTCATTCTACAGGGAGTGAACATTTTGAATTCATCACATTTTCCAAGCAACTTCAAGTAAAAGCCCCAGGCCTGCACAATGCCTGTTTTTGCTCAGTGTTCAGTCATTTACGATTCACCACCAAGAACGATACGATATCACTATCATATCGATAATGTCGATAGTTAGTAGAAAGAAAATTCACATCAGTAGCAAGAGCCCATTTCTCTCTTTCTCTCTCTCTCCCTTATGTGCATCTACACTCGCCCTTCCTCACTATCTAGTAAGAAATAAATTGAAAAGGTCAGGTTCTTTTCTACCTGCCATTCTTAGTCAACGAATTGCATTATTTTATTCGATAATTTTAAGCTTGAGTATTGAATTGCGTTTCTCTTCATTGAAGGTGTATTACAAAGTAAACCATTCCTTCTTTATTTCATCAACCCTTTTCTGAAATTGTAATTATTCACGAATTATCCCAAGAAAGACTGTCGTGTTCATGTTTGATTGGATTTTTAAAAATCTCTTCCACTTTGACATTACTATTTTTTTTTGATTGATTCCCACTGAAAGCGAATAATCGAGAAAAGTTTTAGAAATGGATCAGAATCATCGAGGTGTTATCAATGTTTATATTCCACATCACAATAACAAACAGCCAATTCATGACGTCTGATCCATTTCAGACTGTAGGGCTTTTTACACTTGGTACCGGACTTTCCTTAGCCCACTTTCTGTTTACACTCATTTTTGCCAAAGTGGGCTAGCCCCACCGATAGTCCCGTACTATCTGGCCCTGCAAAATAGCAGGGTTAGCACCGCAATTGCGGTGCCAAGCAAGCGAGTGTAAACAGAACGAAAAAATAATCCGGGGCTAAGCGACGGAGACGAAATCCGACCCCCACTGACCAATCAGAAACGAGATAATCAAGTCCTGCCGGTGCGTGCGTGTACGTGTATAGTGCACAGCGTAATCATGAATACGCATGTGGTTTGGAAAGTACCGGACTAAGAAATACGAGTGTAAAAAGGTCAATTTTCTCCTTAGCCCCGGACAAGAGCTTAGTACGGGACTTATTGGCGAATGTAAAAAGCTGAAAAAATTGGTACGGGACTAACGATAGTCCTGGGTCAGAGAAAGTACGGGATTAAGAAACACAAGTGTAAAAAGGGCTTTTCCGGCCTAACCTGCGTTAAAACTGATACAATTTAGAATCCTATGCAACAACAGCAGCGATAACAAAAAGCATTTAGTGTCAAAACTCGAAATTACCACAAAAACAAAACATCACACCAAAAAATTCAATCTGATAAGAAAAGGTATTATTGAAGACATAAGTTATTATTTGCAGATGAACAGAGTGCCAATAGTTGTAAAATGTGAGTTAGGGATAGAAACAACCAATGTGAATATGTTAATCACTGTAATCAATATCAAATTTTGTTAATTTTACAAAATGTGAACAACCGTTATAATAACACAGTTTTTTTTATAGAATAACTCGTCTACAGTTATGTTTTGTTGAAGAAATTAAATAAGTGATATCTCCTTATTTCAAAAACAGGCTTTGTTTGATACAGTATGATGTTTTGTGATACATCTGAACTACACATTTTGCATCAAGTGTGATAATTTGGACTTTTTTAAAATCAATCATCCCAATGGCAACAAAAACTTTGAACTAGCTCATTGATGAACACTCAATAACATTGTTTTCTCTGTACAATAGTATGCACTCGGCTTTGGGCTGAAGGTGGTAAGACCCCTCTCTCCATAAAGCCGGGGGGGGGGGGGGGATCGCCGTGCTCGTCGCTGCTTGGAAATTTTACATGACCTGAGTGTGCGTGGATTTTTACGTTTAAAGACAGCTAATCCCTTTTGTATGCATTTTTTTTTGAAAAAAAAAAGTGATGAGGACACTTAGGTATTGAAAAAAACATTATTTGGAAACCTCCTGTAAATGTTGAACTCAATAAGATCTTTATTTGTTTAGTCAAATTGACCATTAACATTTCATTTTTTTTTTATTTCGTAGTAAGAAAAACTTACAAATCTAAACTACTAGTCTAGTTTTACAGACTTGTGTGATGCACTTAGTTGCACATGAAGTTCATGTAAGTGGTTTGTTGTTATTTGCCATCGACAACAAAGTAACATAAGCTAGTGAATTATTCTATTCTGACACCTTTAACATGCATATGTTTTATTCGAAAAATAAGTATCATATTACAATCACAGGAAGATTAATGTATGCAGCTGTCCCTAGTACACGGAATACGTAATACTGTTAGCGTTTGGTGCATTATTTGAATTTTAACTGCTAACAACCTTCAAATATTACAGAAATTTTATAGGTTTACAATAGTCTTATCATTCTGGTGGAATATGTCATGTGCTGTGTTATTTTGGAAGAAATGAAAAAGGGATGACCCATCTTTAATGCATAATTAAACTGATTCGTCGTGAGTCTTCATTGCATTGGACTGCCTTTATTGTGCTGCCTTTATCCATGTTTTCTGACTACAGCCTTTAAATCAGGATCCACATTGTACAACAAGAGAACGTACATTGATAGTTTCGTTGATACAATTGCTATATCAATGTTAATATTTGAGTATATGTATATGTAAGTATAAAGTATTCTGTAAAGCACTATGTATTTCACTTGTGTTATACCAGATCGTACATGTTCTTGTATAATAATGTTGTATTATATTGTCAAATTTACCGAGACATTATGTTTCAGTAATTTGGTGACAGAAAATTGCATAATAGCTACAGCAACATCGCATTCATGATGGTATTGACATTGCTATATCATAAATTATGTAGTACAATAACATTCTTCTCTGAATTTAAGGGTAAAAATGACAAGCAATAGTGAAAGTCATCGTATTTCTCAGGCTTGGATAAGTCTATGCTGCTGTTGACGGAGATTCATGATAGCCCTCTAGCGGTGACATTCTGCTAAACCGCTTGACTACGTCTATTACTTTTGTCTTGGACGGAGTCTTCTTTATCTTCTTCTGCGCAGCGTCAGCTGACTTTACCAAAGATAACCTAACCATTCAGGATTGCAAGAACGATTTTCGTGTATTCCTCTTGCAGACTTGCTCCATTGATAAAATCATTGATCTCCCACTCTTTCTTCATCACAATTATTGATATCCTTTACAAGATTCAAGATTCAAGACTCAAATTTTGAAATCCATGGGAGCCTAGGTATTTTTTTACGCTTTGGAATATAAATGTCCAAATGTAGGATAAAAATCTTCATAAATTATTCAAAAGACAAATTAACATCATCTGTATCAAAAATACATGACCAGTCTGCTGTGTCTAAACTAGCACCTAACCTGGCTATATTTTCATGTGTGATTCTTCGTTTGAATGTAAGGTTGTTTTTATTATTTACTGTCTCATTTAAAGAAAAACCAGTCGAGATGGGGAAATGATCGGTGATATATGAGAGTACTACAAAAGAATCGGGAGGAGAAAGAATGTTACAAAAGATATCATCAATAAGATTTCTCTGAGATCAAAATCTTACAGTGATGGTAAGGTTTTGGTTGGATGGGAAATTCAGACTTTAACTTTTTGCAAGAATTAGAATCAAGTATTAAAATACATACAATACTAAGGGGAATTGAAAGTTGGTTTTTTTCAATGAAAATTGTTTTTTGATTGGCCGAGATATCCAAAAACGAAGTAAAGCAACGTAGTTATGATAAAAAGGTGGGTCCCACCTTTTATCAGGACCTCTTCGTTTCTTGATATCACAGTCATTTCAAATCGAATCTTTTTGTTTTACCAAACCTTGAATTCCTCTTGCAATTATACAATGTATGCTCTTTCATATTTCATAAGATGTTTTTCATTATTTCACAAAAATGTTGGAAAGTGAAGCCCCATCTCATCCAAAACCATATCATCACTTTAAAGTCGACAATTCTAATATCTCTTTGTTGTTTCATCGTTGTTTCAACCACTACGTTCTTTCTTTCTTTCTTTCTTTTGGTTGGCAATTGACATTTGTAAAAAAGAAGAAAAAAATCACATACTGTTTATGCCCTTTCCTAGTTAAAGGGGCATTCCGGACGATTTTCATAATTTCACATCATGTAGTACATAAATTAACAGCTTCATGTATAGATTTGTAGAATTTATTGTGGTTCTTGAGCAGAGAAACAATACTTTCAAAAACATTAAACAAATTACACTGAACAAAGATGATGACACAGGAGCCTCACATATCTCAGAAATGTAGCAGTGTCATTCCATTACAATACCGCATGCTTGCAAGCTCACCTGTGTGTAATCTATGCATGCCTTCTTCTTTTGTGCTGCTTCCTTGAGCCACATCTCATGCATTCTTATGGTGAGGCTGCCATGTCATCATCCTTGTTCACTGCAATTTGTTATAAACTTCGAAAACATTCTTATTTTTCATCCCAATCATTATAAATCCTGAAACTCTGTACCCAGTATAACTAATTTATAAATGTTCAAATGTAAAAATTTGAAAATCATCCGGCGGTCTCCTTTAAGTGGAGTTACCACATAAAATACATGTTATTCAAGGAGATCAAATTGTTTGCTTACACTTTAAATATTTTTATACCACAACAGTAATACAGAATAATCACCTAAAGCATTTGGTGCCTTCCATTCACGTGTTTTGTTATAGTTTGCCTGGTTGATCATTGTGAAACAAAGGGATGATAGACATACATAAGACCCGAATAAGTTCATTCTTCATCTTTTCTCCTACACCAACATCATAAAAATGAAGTTAGTTCTTTTTTTTTCAAAAAAATCTGCAAATGTACAAACATGTATGCACACCCACTCGCGAACGTACTCGATATCATGCCTAACTGTAATTATGTCTGTGAAAGTCAATCCATGCATCTATGTACATATCTATTGCGCCAGGCTATTGCGCTGGCTATGTATCTGGTATCATGTGCATTTGATGGGGGAAGTACAGTGATATTATTCTCACAAAGGATGACAAAAGTCAACAAACACCGGTAATACGCCGAGCAGTGAAAACAATAGCAGTGAAACAAGAGATGCCACAGTGATAAAACATCATTATGTCGATAGACAGGAAGAGCTGGTGTGGGATTTAAGATCTAGGACTGTTTACCAGTGTTTTCTTTTCCCAGTGGAATAACTCGTCCATTTTCACAATCGAGCCATGATAATATCTCTTTCAACGGAGATCTTCATGACCCTCTTACCATTCTGTTTCTTTCGTCTTTCATACTGCAAGTGAATAGAACAGTTGTTAATCGATTATCTTTTAGAAAACCTTTTCATTGTTGGACGCGTCTTTCTGAATACTCCATTAATCACGTACATTGTAATGAATTACATCCAATTCAAAATGTGAAGAAACCAACGACATGTTATCTTTATTTTCTGTTTTTCACATTAAATACATTATGTACTGACTCTCTTATGTGCTTGATAACCGTAATTGTCACATAGATTTGATCATTTTATTTCTAAAAATTCCTTCAAATAGAGTCAAATACCCCAAAACTGGTATTTACATGTTTGTTTGATTTATCTCCTTGTCTCTTTGTTTTCACATAATATGATAGTAGAAATATTTTACAATTGATATAAAGTATATATATATATATATAATATAATATATATATATATATATATATATATATATATATATATATATCACTGTGGAAATTCATTCGCACTGTCATCCCTGATGAAGAGGAAGGATCCTCGAAAATTCGGATTATTCATTAAAATCAAGATTGGCATTTAATGCATTCCTCTGTTGTGACATTATCATTGCTATTTCTAGTACTGCCAATACATATGTATATATATATATATATATATATATATATATATATATATATATATTATATATATATATATATATATATATATATATATATATATATATTTAGTGTCAACTTGTGAAGGAGGAACCTGAATGACTCATTAAGTCACGCGGATGAATCTTGTGGATTTCATCATGTAAGATGTCTCTTTCATATGCACGTACCTTTCCGTGACTCAATAAAGAACAGATATTTTTTATCGGGTGGTACCGAACTACATAGATTACGAGGTTCGTGGTAAGCGAGGGAACGAAGGTTATGTCTGGAGATTGGCGAATCTTACATTTCACGGGTTCAGCTTTTTCCAATTTTTTAGAGAGATACTCGAGAGTACGTGTGTGGAAATATATATAAACCGATGTAGACTTTTTTCAAATTATTGATATGCACATAGAACATAAATAACTTCACGAAAAACCACGGACATCGGGCATAACCACTGATTTTGTGCTCAGTGGGCTTTTTTTTCGCTTCGCTTTATGATGTCATTGATTAATTGGTGAATGGTTTGATTGACTAATTGGCTAGTTGATCTTTTCCCTTTCTATCCACCAGAATTCTCACATCATACAGGAATCTACTCAAAATGATTGACATCCGATTGTTGGTCCAGGTTGGGCTTCTTCTCATCAACATTCACCTCGGTGGTAAGGACCAGAAGCATTGTTTAAGAGTTCTTTTCTTTCATTATTGAACACTTTTTTGTCGTTTTGGTGTTTGTTTTGTTGTACAGCAACAAAGCCTAAAAAAAAAAAAAAAAAAAAAAAACAGAGTGTGAAGGTTTTGTTCAAAAGTGATAGTTTCATAACGTTTAACAGAAATTTAAGAGCGGATTTAAGATAGTCACGTGCATACAACTTGATGCTTCATTGGGAATGGGCAATCACATGTAAATTATATTCTGTCAACTTTTTGTTGATTCCATCTTGATGTCTTTATCTAATACAAAGAAACACTTAATATCAATCATGCTTTTCATTGTTTGCCTAAAAAAAACAAAAACAAACAAACAGTTATTCTTAAATAATGGATGCATGTCGGCAGGCATAGAAGACATTCTTCTCATTTTGTCACGTTCGATTTTACCGGGATCTATCAACCGATCTCAATACATTTGTCCTGTTGCAGCTGGAATAAGGTTGGAACTCGAGGTACCATCGCCTCTACGGGCAGGCCGTAAAGACACCGCGGTGTGTACAGGAATAGACGTCTCGGGCTGGGGAGCGCCAACCTGGCACTTGAATAGCGTGCAAATCACAGAAGGGTTCACCACCGCTAGCAGTGCCATCGTCCAAGATACAGTACAACCATCACGTTATTAGATAGGATGATGATTTTACAGGAAGTGGTATTCCAATCTATTACTTTGAGGACTTTCAAGCAAACATGAAAACCAACCCAAGCGTACAATTTATATCTGTAAAACTGTAGGAGAAGATTAAAAAACCAAGACTTTTGTGGTGCAAATTTGGTGTCATTTTCTGCTCTCCGCCATATCGAGATCATCGTGTCGCCATGGTGCCAAGGCAGATAAAACTTTATTTTTTTGCAAATATTTCATTAAATTGTGCCATTTCAGGTCATGAAAATGAGACATACATACATAACAAAATCCGTACCGATATATATATGTATATATATATATATATATATATATATATATATATATATATATATCAATGTAATATACATACATAATTCGTAAATATATATTTTTTGACATATTTATATATATGTTCATTCATATATTTGTCATTCTGCAATTCATAAGCTCACAAAGGCATAGAAATGAAAACGACGTGTCCTCACAAAGTTTCCCTGCCATTATTTACCATTAGTCTACATTTATCAATTCATTTACAATACAGATCACAATAAATAAGTTAATAGAAATGGCTGCACAAATGGCTGCTTGGACAGTACGGCGTGAGCATTTAAGTGTGTGTTTGGACATAAAAGTGATTCGTGAGCATTTTGAGAAATACAGTGAAAATCACATTAAAATTTCATTTCTTTCTCTTACTTATACCTATATGTGACAGTAATCTGTTTCGGTGTAAATAACAAACTGAAATTTGGCGAAGGAAAATGCCACAACATAAAACAGAGATAGGAAGCCCTTCAGAAATCAAACGTTGAAACCCAGACGGAAGTGACCTTTCACCTAGTGAGACACCATCGATGAATCTCCGTACATTTATTCCACAATTAGCTCGTTTATTCCACTTAATATGATGTCTGAAGAAGAACAGATACTTCCTCTACCAGTACACAAATGCCGAATCCATAGATTTGACGAATTTCAAGAAATATTGGGAGCAAGATTCGTCTCCCGTGCATCCGAGCTGAGCTGAGTGAAAAGGAAGAAACTTTACAGACTCTCAATGGACAATCTAAGGACTAGTTATAGGAGAGACACGAACATAAGACAAAACATACCTAGTAACCCCTACTACACCAAAAATGTAAGAGGATGAACTTTGAAATTCTACTATGACCCCATAACATTGGTATTGCTTCCAAATTAGACATTATTTTCAAAATACATCAGAAAAATCACCTCCCCGTTCAGGCTCATAATGATAATGAGGTTATCCATACTCGTAGTGGAACTCAATGCGCAGGTTGATCGGATGTGAACTTTGACCGACATGAAGAGAGCGAAGCAAAAAGGATCTGATTTTAGTCTTGAGAAACACTATCCCCGATGGGCTTATAAGAAATCGTGGCCTTAAAGAATCATTCTTCAAAACCTAGTAGCTTATTTTCCCATTGATATTTTAATAAACATGATAAATCTGCTTCTTTTAAGGCATCGTGGTAAATATTTCCAAGTAAGGTATTAGGCAGGTTACGAGGCTCTAGTATCGGAACCTCTACGGTGTGTGTTTAGATTGATTGCAAAAATATTCAAAGAAACAGATGCATGTCAATAAATTTATGCTAGGACTGCCTTGAATGTAGACTAGTTTAGGACGTGGTACCTTAACTCGTAAAGCTGACCAAATTCTGAACCAAATGATCTTCGTTGGTGTTGGGAGACATTCGTTTTCTGCCCATTTCTTATAAAGGTTACAATTAACGTTCTTGTACCAGCCGAGAGTAGTGTTCTAGAAGTTACAAAAAGTTATCAGTGCAGAGTCTGAAGGGTTGGAAATAATCAAGACAAAAAGGGAATCGATGGTATACTTCCTGTGTAACATATGGGTAATCTATTACAAGCGTCATGAATGTTTAAATTGTCAATTGGACCAAAACAATAAAGAACTTGCCACACGGACGGCGAAAGGGAAAAGCATTGGAGGCTGAAAGCGGAAGTGAACTTTCACCTACAATAATGAATAATCACAGAAACAGGCTTTTAACGCCCCTCAACGTTTGAGTTTTCTTCTTTTATAGAATTTGTATAGTGGTTGAATACTTGTTTCTCTTACCTGCCTTGAAATGTGTCCATCAGGTACGTAGTTTGGGGTTTATGTGTAACTTTGTTATCTTCTTCCATAGAACGTGCCAGGAGAGTGATGCGTGACATGGTATAACGTCCTCTCTACGACTACGTGTAGATGGGCCGCATTGGAATTAACTACGCTAACTTTTACATTTTTGATGTCTTCTTTCTATCAAACTTACCCTGAATATGAAACTGATAATATCTGATTGTAAAAACACTGAAAGTTCATAAGACAATTGTCATAAACATATCGTCTATTCAAGAGTATATTCTGCCACTTTAATCCAGATGGAGTGTTTTATTTTTAACCTTTTATGTTACGGTAGCATTGAAGGCTTAACAAAAGAAAGAGAGTACCAGTTGCAATGGCGATAACTTTTTAGGAGAAGAGCATTAGGACAGATTTCCCTATCACTAGCTTCTTTTCCCGGACAGGTTTGGATTTCTGACCGACGGAAATGACAATCATTACAACAACCGAGTTCTTGGTAATAACACGATGCTTCCTGAACCATATTTGCTGTTTTTTCAGTGGATCAGTGATAAGGATGAATCCCGACTCTTCCCTCCATCCATTCTCTGCAACGAATCGCCATTTTAACTCGATAAGAAGATGATGCTCTGTGGAATGGATGACCAGCTATATCAACTAACAGAGTCAGACCAAGTTTGAGAATAAAGCGGCCATACTAATCTGCCTCGGTGGAACAAGTACGTGCGACGATTATGCGGGTGAGTACAATTCATGCAGCTTGATATCTTGGTAATGTTCCAAAACACACATCAGGCATTTAGGCTGAAGCGAAACGTGCATTAATGTGCGTTTTATCTTGCATCAATGCATGAACTATTCTACAATGGGAAACCTTGAAATATCAAGAGAGACAGAGAGAGAGACAGAGAGAGAGACAGAGAAAGAGACAGAGAGACAGCGACAGAGAGAGAGATTATTTGTGACCCTGCACCTCAATACAAACAAAAAGTCGTCAGACATGAATTTTTAGCTAAGACCATATTCTGAAAGAGCAGACTTTAAGCTTTGAAATGATGTATATTTCAAATAAAATGGACTCTCCTAACCTATCTAAATATTGGAAAGAAAGCACACAATCTGGAAAAGTGTGAACTGAGAAAAGAGGCTCTGAAGTACAGTGTCTATTCAAGCGCTTAATCTTTACCAAACCGTGCTGGCTGTGCGATGAATGGGACAAAAAAACAGGAAGTAAACCACCAGAGTAACAACAATGAAGGGATTATCAAATTAAACTGAAATTTAGTATGCCTCATTAACACATTCTGTCCATAATCAATGCCACTTTTCAAAGCAGTAGCACTATCCTTTCAAAAGTTATTAGAGTTGAAAGTGAAAAGTGTGGACAAGGGTTTTTTTTTTTTTGAAAAAGGGATTCTAAAGACAAACCTACCGAAATCACACTATTCTATCAAAAATGTTCGAGATAAACTGCTTAAAAAACACACTTTCCAGACCGTTTTATGATACCAAATTTTAGCATAATGTGAAAAAGAAGACCCGCTCTTTCAGAAAATATGAAAAAGTCAAGTTCGGCTAGGTTGACCCATTTCACTTATTTTCAGTCTTCACTCAAAATCAGTGTGTGCCACTTTATGTTCGTTTTGAGGTGCACGGTCACATTTAGTTTGTGTTTAAAGGGTGTGTTCAGTTCTGGTTGAGGTGAGGATTTAGCTTTTAGCTTTAGCTTGCGAGATATTCAGAAACCACTCTATGAAATGTAATTGGTATCAAAGGGTTTTTTTAATGAATATCGGTTTTGAAATGACTGAAATATCCAAAAAAAAAAACAAACAAACAAACAAACAAACAAACAAAGAGATCGTAATAAAAGGCGTGGTCTATCGCCTTTTATCATTATCACTTTTTTGGATATCTCATCCATTTGAAAAACAATTTTCATCAAATAAACATTGAATCCTTCTTGAAAGTATATGCTCTTTCATATTTCATAAGAGGTTTCTCATCATCTCACTTAGGAATGTTCAAAACATGAATCCCCACCTCAACCAGTACTGTACAGTCCCTTTATAATGTGGCATTATTTGGCACATTGAAAGAAAACATCTCCTTATTCCCATAAACATTACCTTGTATCAGTCTATGGAACAGAAATAATATTGTTTCTCCCAAAACTTCGAAGAAAAAGATGAAAACGAACTTTTTCCTATTGAAAAAAAAAAAAAATCACATTGTAGCCTTCCCACACCTAGTTGTATACTGCCATCATCTCATCTCATTTAAACAATTATTGGCCAAATGTTGTGAATTTGAATTTTACCATTCTTTGTGCAGTACTCGAACCACCTTAGTTTAGAAACCTTCCATTTCAACGATCAATGCCGTGAATCCTTAATAAATAATGTTAGGGCAATATATTTTCTTCTTTCTATTTCCCCCATACTATTTAACAGGTCCCCATGCAAAACCAACAGCCCTATACTAATAAAGCTGCTTAATCGGGGTTATCTAGCCGTTTTATCTTATATTACTCTCAGTTGTGTTGAATTATTTGTTCGGTTATTCTTTGCGGAGAAATTACTGGAAGGACTCACCTGTGATTTCATCCTATATTTTTTTGGAACAATTCTATGAACAAAAATTGTCTCTTTTCCCACACACACACACACACACACACACACGCACACAAACACCTGGGGGCATTTCATGAAGCATTTTGTTAGATATTTTGTCTGACAAACTGTTAAAAGCTACTGAAATCTGTGCATCTGATTGGCTGAGAGCAAATTTGTCCGACAAAGTTGTCAGACAAAATGCTTCATGAAATGCCCCCTGAACACACATATCTTTCATCATGTAGGACTATAAAACATGGATAAGTTGGTCTTTCAATTTTCCAATGCAAAATTTGTGTGAAGCATAATCAAAGCTGATAAGTGTAACATATAGAGGGCATAGCGTATGTTTCTGTTATCTTTTCTTTAATTTCCATTTCATGTAATTATCCTTTTACCTTTATATTGTTTGTAGTGAGGCTGGTTGATGGATCAAACGAAAGGGAGGGCCGAGTTGAGATATTGTGTGACGGGCAGTGGGGCACGGTGTGTGACGCTTGCTGGGATATCAACGACGCGAACGTGGTGTGCAGAGAACTCGGCTACTCATCGGCCTCAGATTTTTATAGGGGAGCCCATTTCAGAGAGGGATCTGGACAAATTATGCTCCAAGAGGCTGGTTGTGATGGAACGGAAAACTCCCTGCTTCAATGCCCTCGAACATACTGGGGATGTGATACTACTTGTGATCACAGTTTAGACGCCGGATTGAGGTGTGAGGGAGACAGTAAGTTGGAATAATTCATTCACGAAAGTTCAAGTTGTGTTCTGTCATGATGACGTTATCATGCGTATTCTATAATTATTGATTTCGTGGTTAATATGTATAAATTCCTGCAAAGAGATGGTGTTTCCCTTAATGGGAGCTTTATTTACATGTGTTTGTTTTCATTTTCTGCACGCCGGGATATTTGAAGGGACGCTTCAAAACCTGTAGTGGTGATAAATCCCTATTATAATGTAAATATAAAATCTAACATGAAACATATAAAATTGATGTACCCCAATTTATGTTAGCAGCAAAAATACGTAGAATAGAGATCAATGTGGAATACTCCAAAAGCATAATTTGGTGCCCTAGCATACTGCTATGATCGAGCCATTAAGGTAATATTTGAACAAAAAAATGGCGCAAGCTGGATGCAATCTTTTAAGAATCTTTTAAAATAGTTATATGTGAGTCAATACTCTAATGTAGAGGAAAAACTGATTTTTTTTGTTACCGATGTTCACTAGTTTTATATAATTGTATCTTTTATTATCATTATTATTATTATTATTATTAGTAGTAGTAGTAGTATTACTTTTATTATTAAAGGTTCTTTTAGAACTTCCAAGGTTCAGTGGCAATAACAGTCTTTACAAAACATTTTCAAAGATACTCAAGGGATGGAACTTCCAAAAGACGTGACCCCCTCATAATAATGGTAATTACCTAACTACAGATACCAACGTAGATGCTCTCATGTGAACAGATTTAATCTTCTTGCATCGCTCATTGTAAGATCATTCCATACACAAGAACATACTATGGTATGGGGCCTTAATGTCTAGATTTTTCACAATCAATTCTGGAGATGATAAAGCAGGCAACCTGCCAGTTACATATGAAACACATCGTTGGGAATATATTACTGCACATGGTTGTATAACTGATATATCTTTAATGATAATTTCGATTTGCAAGGGAGTATCCTTGCGGTTTAGTTTACAGCATATGAAAAGTAGTCTGAATGGACACAAATCATTTTTGAACTAATTATTATCAGTGTATCGAACTTTTAATGTTATCTTGGTTCCTTTCTCCGCTTTAAGAAACCACCAATTAGTTTCAAATGTTATACGAGAAGTAACGTTGGCGAAAACTGCGAATTTTCTATCCGTAATTTCGTGAATTATCGACATAAAGATACACTGATCTAACCTAATATTACATTATGTTAAGGAACCGCCAGTGCAGGTGCGTACAACGTGCGTAGCGACTTGACATTGATTCCCACGGCAGCGGACCATGGAGGCGTCCTAGAGTGCAGCCTTCAGAGCAGTGAACAGTCCAGCACGTTACAAGTCCAATGTAAGTAATAGTCTTGTTGAAGTAGGTAGATAGTGAATAATATGTTTTGCCAACAATGTTTCTGTTGATGATATATATATATATATATATATATATATATATATATATATATAAACGCTGTCATATTATGCGGTTCGCCCCTTTCACTGTTTTCGGTTATGTACTTATATATTCATTGAGGGCCTATGCAAATTTGTACATCTTGATCTGCGATATTTATATATATATATATATATATATATATATATATATATATAATAATAATAATAATAATATATCAATTTATAAAGCGCAAAACCTATAGACATATATTCTTCTGCGCTGCAAAAGCTTCTGATGTGCTTAATAATAATAAACAATTAAATGAAAAGATGTGTTTTTAGCCGTGATTTAAAAACTGCTACGGTTGGGGATTTCCGGACTTCTAATGGTAGATCATTCCAGAGTTTGGGAGCAGCACAGGCAAATGCTCTGTCTCCCAGTGTTACTTTTGTTTTACATGTTGGAATTTGTAAAAGGAGAGTGTCCTTAAAACTGCGCAAATTGTGACTGTGTCTATGAGATTTGAATATTAATAATTCGGATATATACCTGGGGGCTTGACCAATGAGTGACTTATACACAATCAACAAAATCTTGAACAATATTCGTTTACGAATCGGAAGCCAGTGTAAGTCTTTCAGAAGAGGAATAATCCTTGAAAACCTGGGTTTGTTACAGATAAGCCTTGCGCAGGAGTTTTGGACTCGCTGCAGGCGCCCAACTTGAGAATCAGGGAGTCCATATAATAGCCCGTTACAATAATCCAATTTACTGACAATGCATGCTTGAACGATCGTTTTCATACTGTTCTCATCAAAATATTTCCTGATACGTCTAAGATTATATATCATATGGTATGATGATTTACACACATTTGTGATGTGTGCTACCATGTTCAGATGTGTGTCAAAACACACTCCAAGATTCCTAACAGTGGAAGATGACTTTATGACGGTGCTTCCAACTGATATCCCATCAAAAGAAAGTTTAGATATTTGCTTGGATGTGCCAATCAATAACAGTTCAGTCTTACTGTCATTCAGCATGAGTTTGTTTTGCAGCATCCATTCACGTACATAATTAACACATATTTCCATGTGAGTGATGCTTTGCTGCTGAGCAAGTGCGTCAGGTGTGAACGACAAATACATCTGTGTGTCATCTGCATAGCAGTGACAGGATACACCAGGAAACTTTTCATACACATTTTTGATCAGATTACTTGTGTATAAAGTAAAGAACAGAGGGCCCAGCCGAGACCCCTGTGGGACTCCAGAAGGCACTGGGAAAAAATCTGAACCAGTACCATCTATATCGATCTGTTGATATCTATCTGCTAAGTATGACTTGGTCCATTTCAGAACAACACCATCAATGCCAAAGCAAGTGTTCAATGATTTCACTAAGCGAGAATGATCTATGGTGTCAAAAGCACTGCTCAGATCTAATAAAAGCAATATAGTTACTTTCTGATTGTCCATAGCCATCAATATGTCACTCTTGATTCTTAACAGTGTTGTTTCAGTACTGTGGAATTGTCTATAAGCCGACTGGTTAAAAGGCAGGAGTGCATTAACATTAAGGTGATCAACAATTTGCTGATGGGCAGCACCTTCAACCAACTTAGATACATACTTCAGGTTACTCACAGGCCGCAGATTACAAAACTCCATATCTAGACCAGCCTTCTTCAAAATGGGTTTAACTAAAGCATGTTTCCACTGTGAGGGGAATTGACCAGTTGCCAAAGAGAGATTGATTAAGGATGTTAAAACAGGAATCAGTGCGCTATCACATTGTAAGAGAATCTTTGTAGGCATTGGGTCTAATGCACACGACTTTTTACTGAGCTTAGATATGAGTCTTTCAACATCATGCTCTGAGAGTGGCTTAAAGCTTGTGAACATTGGTGCACTGTGTGAGGTCTCTTGAAGAGAATCTGTGAATGGTTTGCTCAGCACGTTCAATCTTGACTCAATGTCGACGTGAATTTTCATTACTTTGTCATGAAAAAACTTGCCTAAGTCATTCACAAAGGTATGTTTGTCAATGTGCTGTGGTATTACAGGTTGCTTATTGGCTATGTTCAACAAAGACTTCACCACGTGAAACAAACGTTTTTGGTCGTCTTTGTTTTCCATGACTAAATCATTGTGATACTTTCGGCGGGCTTCATTTAACAAATACAGCATAGAATTACGTTCTGACTTGTAAATATTCCAATCTATGTCTTTCCTAGTTTTCAACCAACACTTTTCAGCCTTCCTTTTCTTCCGTTTCGCGGCCCTGACAGTGTCAGTGAACCAAGGTACTTGGGGACGCAAAACAACTTTCTTTGTTACAACAGGTGCATGCTTATCAATGATGTCACTCAGTGTAGCATCATACAATACAGCCAGTTCATTGACATCACTTGGTATGCGCTTACACAGTTCACTTTCAACAACATCTGTTTTTAGGCTTTCAATATCAATCGTAGACAACCTGCGAAAAGACAATACTTTGAAAGGCAATGGAGGTTTGTATGATTTAAGACAGCACATAACAGGGATATGATCACACAACAGAGAACCATGTGGCCAGGGCTGGCCGATGACAATATCATCTGACTGCCGACAAATCAACAAGTCAAGGGTGTGACCACGTGTGTGTGTGCTAAAATCAACCAATTGCCTGCAGCAAAGAGACTCAAGGAGACTCGAAAAAGATCTTGACTCAGCATTGATAACATCCACATGAATATTGAAATCTCCTGTAATTAGCAGGGGTACATTCGACAACAAGTGACACTGCATATAATCATTAAATTCAGGTATAAATGATGAAACCGACACTGGATGTGATTCTGAATACGGCGGTCTGTAAATATTGATCAATTTCATATGAAACGTGTGATATGAAATAGAATACTCAGCGAACTCGAATGAGTCCTTCTCACCAGCATCTACCATATGAACATCAATTGTCTCTCTGAAGACAAGGCCAGTTCCACCGCCACGGCGGCCACTCCTCGGTCGATGAACAAGACGATATCCGGGAGGGACAAGTTCACGAGAGACTGCCGAATGTGTGTCTTTTAACCAGGTTTCCGTCATGGCAATCAAGTCGACATTGCTGTCGCAGATGAAATCTTGAACAAGAGCGGTCTTATTACACACTGACTGGGCGTTCATGGAACACAACTGGAGATTCAAGGATGATATTGGCTTGTTGTTACGTGAGACAGTATTCTTCTTGCGGCCTCCTCGAGTTCCTCTCCGTGTTCTCTTTCGTTGAATTGCACAAGACTTGATGATGTCGCAAACGTCTCGCGGGAGTTGCAGTTTGGTATGTCTCCATCGCAGAAGTTCACCTGGGGTGTACTTGATTTGACGTTGTCCATGGTGAGATGTGCCGTGGCAACCTGACGCAGGCGATATCTCTCCATTTTGGGTGTTGGGTCCTGGGTTTGGATGAACATCGCCATCATGGAGAATGTCTAGTTGAAAGGAGGCAGTGCAGTTTGGACTGTATAAAATTCTCCTCTTTAGAAAGTGCCTTCTGGTGAATGACCCATGATGAAAAGGATGTAGGGCAGACTGGCCACTGCAATGCACTGGATCACTCAGAAAAGCACCGAGACAAAGAGCAACAAATACTCTGAGATGAATAGGCTGCATTGTGCCTGACTTGTAATCCAGATGTTCACGTTCATCCAAGCAGGAACATAGTAGAATGTGCTACTTACACAGTGATGCATAGGAAGCACAGGGCACACTGAGTACAGCAAAATCCAAATCCAAATCCATCCAGAAATGAATATATCAAAATACTGCGTAAAACCGACACTTCACTGATAGAAACTTGTCTAGCAGTTTCTGAGCACTATTACATAGATGGTGGTAATAGTATAATCAAATGAAATGTCCAAAAAACAAGCAATCAGAAGCTTTTTTGGAGAGCAAGCAAAAGCATGTGCAGCATGCGTGTGCGCTCAACCAATCAATATATATATATATAACCAATATATATATATATTGTACTGTATTCTTCCAGGTTGTCCCTTCTTTCCTTTGCCTATTGTTGTTGATAATTTGGACAAGTTGCGCCTTGAGTATTTGATTATTGGATGAATTTGGTGTCTTAAGAATTCCACACATCATTATTATCATTACACACGCTCACACACACACACACACACACACACACACCATAAACAAAAAAAGGAACGTGAGAAAGTAACAAAAGAAGAAGACGGTTTTTTGTTTTCATTTCTATTCAGCGCCTGCTCATTGACTGGCATTAACGTAGCACATTGATATCCCCTGGAAATTGTGTTTATATATACATTCTTAATCTTTAATGATAACCTGGTATTGCCTGGCTGAACACTTTGAAGTTTTTGTTTGAAAGATTATAAAGTGTCCAAAGGAAAGTAAGTATTGAAGTTTAGAAGATAAGTAAACAATTATTACCCATGCCAGCGTCACTCTTTATAAAGTGCATAGTTTTAAGCTAGTAGGTAGTATGTCCTTATATCTGGACGAGGTAGATAAACATCCAAATGAAAGCAACCAATGATTGCTATGTAGACTTACACATGAGAGTGAAAATAGGTAAGGATATCAATGGTTATGAACTTATCGAAATGTTATGATTTAAGTATTCTTATATAGATAAATGGAATAGTAGGAACTTTAGTGATAACCTGAAACATTATCATTGACATAACTAAATGCATTACTTCACTGTTAAAACATCGGTGTTAGATTTAATACCATGGGTGTTAAATCTAACACCGATCAAACTTCAATAGAGGACCACACCCACAGGTGTAGAAAATGTATTGTGACGGTGTTAAAAAGTGTTCACCTGGCACTTCGTGGTGCTAATTTGACACTGTGGCTGGTGATATTTTTGACACTGCGCTAGATTTAATTCAATAATGACACCACATGGTGTTGATTTGATATTGGTGGTGTTAATTTCAATGGTATAACACCCGTCCAGCTTCAATAGGGGACCACACCAACTGGTGTTACTGTGGAGTAAATGTGTTTACACATTTTCTTTTCAAAAATCAAGTACTTTATCGGAAAATTCTTTATTGTCTTGTTGAATTTCAAAATTAACAAGAAGTGCAGTAATTAAGAAACTATTCAAAAAAACAATTTTAAATTTTGAAACGACACCAGAAGGTGTTAATCTAACACCATGAATGAGCATCGGATTTAACACCAGCTCGGAGTTTCATACTTAACACCCGCCTTTTTGCAGTGTTGTTACCGCGAAAGATAGATACAGACTGGGAATATCGACTACCTAATTATTTTTCAAGATTCCAGGCGGTAAACTTTCTAACCGTGTTTTGTTTGTTCTACATCATTTAGATAACAGGAAACGTTAAGAACGCTGATGACTTAAAATGCATGCATTTTTTATCCAAGACTCCTTAGCAATAAGTCAATTATAAGCAACATGATTCAGAAAAAAAAAATCTAATTTTCCTTCGCCTTAGAATTCAAGTAGGAAATTGAAAAACAAAAATATCCATCTCTAAATTTTCTACCAAAATATTCCAATTTCCTGGTTTGAAACCACATCTCTTTTTTTTTTCTGTTTCAATAACTTAACGCCTTAGACTAATGGTCTTTAAGATATCTTTTGGCATATGACGTACGTACAGGAATATGCAGCAACGTAGCACTACCCAAGCTTTATTGACTTTTATTGATAAAGTGGCACATGCTCTTGACAATGCTTCACACACCATTGGTGTTTTTATTGATTTTTTCGAAGGCTTTTGACACGATAGACCATGATATTCTTCTTTATAAGTTAAGCCATTATGGCTTTCGGGGGACGGCTATAGAATGGCTTAGAGATTATCTTACTGATAGAAAGCAGTATGTTTATTTAAATGGTCATGAGTCCTCCATGAAATCAATTACATGTGGTGTTCCCCAGGGTTCCCAGAGGCCTACTCGGCCCGCTATTATTCATCTTGTACAGAAATGACCTCCAAAATTCGTCAGAGATTCTTTCGTTTATATGCTTTGCAGATGACATAAATTTATATCTCTCACATCGTAATTCTAACACGCCTATTCATACGTTAAACAACGAACTGAAACTTGTTCAGTCCTGGAGTCATGACAAGAACTTATCACTAAACATTGATAAAGCATATTATATGCTGTTCAGTAACTCTTTGCAATTATTCCTGGTCATGTCCAAATTAATGGCATTAATTTAACAAAGGTTGATAGTATTAAGCTTTTAGGACTGCATATGATAACGATTTATCTTGGAAATCTCACATCAGCTTTTTAACCAAAATTTGATCTAGGAATAAAGGAATTCTAAACAAACTAAAAGATTACATCCCCATCAACACATGAAGACTTTGTTTACAAAAACCGATAAGTCCATATCTGCCAAATGGAGATATTTGCGATTAAAGGTCAAGAAAGATAAAGAGAATAATAAGACAATTTTTGCTTCTTTTGACCATATCTTCAAAAATGTACCTTTATATGTAGAGACCAATATATCATTTAAAAGGTATTATTTTGTACTTTATGACAGAGATAATACTTCAAAATCTTCACAAATTGACTTATCTGTTTTTGCAAACAAACTCTTCATATCGCAAATTATACACTCAACCATGATTTCCCCTTACCTCAACTATGGAGTTCTGGCACGGGGTAATACGTCCCAATCTTTGTATGACTCGCTTTTTCTTATTAGAATAATTAATAAGACTGGCTATTTATCTTATACAGATGAATTTTTCCATAAGAACAAAATCTTGAAAATGTCAGATTTGTTTCATTACAATTGAGGGATATTATGATTCATTTCATTTTATTATATTTGATGTACATTCCTTCATTGAGAAATATGAAAATGATATAAATTGAATTGGATTAAATTAAATTAAGTACTGGAAGATTAAAATCGATTTAGATCAGCGCTGAAGTAACAATAACTGTCTACTATTACCACTTTATCACGTGACAGACGCCCCCGCGGACAATATCATCGTGATTCAAATCAGTCACGTCGAGAATGAAGAGAAAACAAATGACCTTAAGATTACGTGTCATGTCAACACATGTGACCAGCCAGTTCCACTAATCGAGGCATACGAGATTGCGATCAATGACGTCATTCAGTCATCTTCAAGCTCCCCCACCGTGACCCTTGACCCTCTCCCTAGTGGATGCGTAGAAATCTCCTGCACCGGCATTAACGAGATTGGTAACACGACCACTGCACAGACTTACTGTACAAAAAGCTGTGGTAAGAGAATATTGCAGTTTTGAATCCTGTTATCATAATATATAATGTTTCTTCCTATCATATATATATTTTTGTCTTTGCTCAAAGTTCTCACTATTAATTATTTGTTTCTGGTCAGTTTTTCCTTTCTTGTTTCAATATATATATATATATATATATATATATATATATAATATACATAATTATATACATTTACCAGACCCATCTGGAATGATGTAATAACTTTATAGGTTTGCCACCTGCAAGTGCTTTGGATTTTAAAGACTTCTAATTTGAGTTCTGGTAATTCCCACTATAGGGAGTTTTGAAACTTTACTCAGTGGCACTGTTATACTGTTATTGTAAAAGTTAACACTCTAACAGGGTTTTCTAATAATACCAGCATTGTCTATGATATTTTTTTCTTCCAAATACGAGTGCCATTTCTCTAACAAGAAATATAACATTCTTCTGTCATTGTCACTGCAAGTCTCTTATTTTCACTAGAAACTAGTGGCGAGTCCCCCGCATCTGATATTTTGTCGATCAAGACTTCGGAGTTCCTAAACAAAGACCGTCAGATGAATCTGCTAATCCTGTGCAGAGCGAACCTGAGCGACCAGCCGTTCCCGTACCTCCATTTGTATTCAATTGAGGTGGATGGGACCATCCTTTCCAACGCGAGCTGGACCTCGGCCGTCCTGAGACCACGCCCAAACAGGTGTATTAATGTCACGTGTTCCGCAACTAATGGCGTCGGAATTACTTCCGCTTTGACGAGGCACTGTCCGAGGGGTGAGCAATATGAAATCTAGAAATGTCAGCTCTTTCTCTCCCATTATCTCCCATGCATAAATCAATCGAAAGTTTCCGTCTTTCAAAATCCTTTGCCGGACATGTTCTCGTAGGAGCGTTATCGATGGTGGGTTAAAGGTGGGAATATCTGTGATTTACTGGGTTTGATCCCTGCCAGGTAATATGTACTTTCCCCCTTTTATTAAGGTTAATCTAAAAAGCAGCCAAACAATCATTATTATTGAAGGCGGGTTTCTTTTTAGATACAACGAAATCCTTTCAATTATTTTCTTATTCTCCTTAAGCGTCTTTCCGAAGTAAGAAACGCTTGACGTATTCATTACAATGAATCCAACCCTAGGGAGGCTTTACATGGACATAAATACTTTCTTAAGGATGCAATAGATGTCTCCTTCGTTAAGTAGTTATGTGTTTTACACTATATTATGTGCCATCTAATTGCCTGCTTTAGCGCTGACATTTTTAGTAAGCATGTCTTACACATTGTGTCCATAAAGCCGGATCCATGTCTATGTTTAAAACAATAAAGGGCTCTTTGACAACTTGTGTGAAAAAAAAAGAATGTATCACATCCTCTGTATATCTCTTTCCATCTCTCAGACCCACCTGCGCCTAACATCATCTCTATCAAGGTAGAAGAAGACGAGGATAACTGGGGAACGAATCTCAATATCTCATGTCACGTGGATCCGATCGACCAACCGTTTCCACCGATCGATATGTTCGAAATCTACGTTGATGGATATAATCTCTCAACATCCAACGCGTCTTCAACGACCATAGAAGATCAAATCAACCGGTGTATCGATATATCGTGTACCGGTATCAATCAATTCGGGGAGACGGTTTCTACGCGGAACTTCTGCCCACTGAGAACAGGTAGGTTTCTAATAGCTCCTGATAAGATCAATGATAATAGATGAATATTTCTTATTTGACTGACAGTTTATGTTAAATTCGTTGAAATGATTTTATATTTTTCAGCTTATGTGGTTTCTTTATGATGTTCTGCTTAGGCAATTTTGATAGGCTTGTTATGGGTGGAGATAAAACAACGAAAGGGAAAATAAAAGAGCCGGTTTGATTTCATATATTATTTCAAAAAAGATTGTTTTATGGTTATAATAGTATGTCCTTTCTGTTTGACTGATATTGTCTAGAAAAGATTTTTTTCAGCTTTTGAATGACGACAAAAACATTGTACCTTGCACTCATAGATCACGCGCCCCCAGCGAGTAACATCCTCTCCATCGAAACCCAGGAGATCAATGGGGAAGGAAGTGAGGTCATTCTCGTTATCACGTGTCACATCAGTCTTCAAGACCAGCCGTTCCCACACCTTCACACATACACCATCGGAGTCGACAACACCACGATCTCCTCGTCCAGCTGCGCCTCGGCTCTCTTCAGACCACGCCCACATAAAAGGTGCATCAACGTAGCGTGCTCCGGGACAAACGGGATTGGTTGGACCTTCACCAGTCTTAGACATTGTCGAACATTTGACTCGAAGAAAGGTAAGTATTAAAGCCAGATGCGCTGATGATAATAAGCCATAATCAAAGAGAATATGATTCCTAAAACGAAACAATTAATTTTGTTGAGAGGGACTCTTGGTTCATTACGTCAATGTGACTTTATTTTGCAAGACATGTAAATGACTTATTGTCCTTGCGGTCACTCGAATACTAGAGGGACTTTTTATGTTATACCAATTGTAATAAAAATCAGGCCTGTAATATTCAGTACATTTTAAATCTAAATAGATGCACGATTCAATCTACAGTACAATTAAGGTAACATTTTCAATTTTGGCTTATATTTTTATATTGACCTCTCTAAGAATACATCTCAGGATTTATTGAGAATATGACATACATTTCAATGAAGGTTACCAAGCACAGAGTTTATGATATCCTTTGGTGTTCTTCAAATCTGAAGAAAAAAAAAAAAACTATTCATGTCAAAGACATTATTGATAGTGGCATAATTTCACAGTTGAGCTGCTTTTCGTTAACCGTTCGTAAATGTTAAATCGTAACGATCGAAGATTTATCTGCCGGCATAGTCGCAATTTCATAAACTGTTTCCCCACTACACAACAAATAATTAGAATGTTTATTGAGCTTTCCCTCGAAAGAAACACTAGAACAGATTGAAACACGTATTTATCTCCTGAAGGTGATACACCCAGTGCGCTTGACCAGACAAAAAAAAAAAAAGAGTTTTATTTTACACCTTTGAATCTGAATTTTCACCTTGTACGTCGTATTAAAGGTCCAACTGCTGGTCTTCGTCGAGGAGTTCTTCAGCAGCCATCGACCACGTACGCCCTGCTCGTCGCCGTGTTTTTCCTGTCGTTATTGACCTGTGCGACGGTGATCATGAGGAGGAGAGAGGTCACTGTCTTTTAAAAACTAAACACCTTCTACATACCTTCAACTCTTCCTTTACTTAATTAACTGAGTCCGATAGGATTTTCCTGCTTTTTGCTGTTGTTGTTGTTCATAAAACGAAAAGAGGATGAAAGTTTTATTTTATTTTACTAGCCTTTCTTCATGTTCATTTATAAAACATTACATCTGTTTGTTGTCTTTTAT